>NW_010333615.1:0-30693 GCF_000700745.2 Antrostomus carolinensis
TCAACTTCCCCGGGGAAACAGCCGCCGTCCGACCCTCCCCGGTTCGGTTTCAGGCTCCGGGTGTGGGTCCCCGGACAGCTGATCGGCGGCGCTGCGGGAGGCGTCCGTTCCACCCCAGGCTCAGGTCTCTCTGCAGCTTCCAGCATCAGAAACCACCTGCCTGCTTCTTTCACTTTCTGTTGGGAAAGGTTGTCTTTTATCAAGTCTGCTGTAGGTAACTTTTCCTAGAAAAACCGCATCTGTCAAATTCCTATCAAACTGCATTATTGTTGTTTTCTAAATGTATTTTGGGTTCAGCTCTAGGAGTGGATGCATTTTCAGGGCCAGAAACGATCTTTGTGAAGGGTGGCTTTACAACATGTTCAATTAAGACTTTTCTCCATTTTGTGGTACCTATAGTTCAACAGGAAAAAGATAAACGTTAGTTTTCCCTAAGTTGCATTAGACTTTACTGACTGCCATTGACAGAAACAACAAAATGCAATCCCTGTACAGAGTTTTCATGCAGCTGTAACTCTAACTTGATAAGTTTTTAGTGTAGACTCTCATTTTTGACAGAATCAATGCAAACAAACCAAAGACCAAAAAAAAAAAAAAACCCCAAACCCAACATAGCTATAACTGTATAATAAAATAATTAAGTTTTGGTTATGTTTTGGTCACAGTGTCATTCATAAAGTGAAAATTGTACTCACACAGTAAAAGGGACTATTTGTTTTAAAATTTTTAAGTTCTAAAACAGGTGCCACCTCTAAAACAGTTGAGTACAGATACAAAGAGACAGACACCCTTCATTACCCCTTATCAGTGCTCCATTCATAACTGGCTGGTCCAGTTCTGTCATTCCAATTTTTACTTAGCTGATAATTAAATTCTCCCCCTCCGCCCCCTCCAGATTTATACCCAGTTCTCACATATGCGAAGTGAGTCCCATTAATTGTTAATTTTTAGACTGATCATTAGAGTTTGAGAATATATGAAGAGTGGTAACTTAGAAAAGGCTGTGAGGATGTAATGCTTGAAATAATTGCTTTTTTCTCTTCTTTTTTTTTTTTTTTTTTCATTTAAAAACACATAGATTCTGCTGTATTTTTGAAGATACTAGTGGAAATTTAGTAGCCATCTCTGCTTTCCCAGATACTCTTCTTAACAACATGCCTTCTTAAGCCACCTGTCTTGGAAGCAGCACTTCCTCCTTGTGATTAATGGGGAGCCACATGGTAGTGGTGTTGCTTTGGCTCCAAGGGACTGTGAAATGCTGGGAGTAATACCTGCAGAAATGGATGTGCATCATGTTGTGCACATCCGTGCTACGGTGGGTGCTTCAAGAAACAGGGGAGCTCGATCAGAGATTTGGATCAGCAGCAGCCTACTTTTTATGGTCTGCAGAACACTATTTTGGTTGCTGTAGTTTGATTTTCCTACATGACCTTAAGCGTACCAGTGGCTACACAGCTTGTGTCATTGTAGATCTTGTTTTTCAGAGATATGTAACTGAACTGTTACACTCTGTGAGAATATGTGGTGTACCAGCTCTCTTAAATAGGCACAGTTCTGTCAGCATTTCCATTATAAAATTTTTTTTTTGCAGTCTGTAATTTAGTCATAGTAAGTTATCCCATGCAAACATTTGGCGCACAAGGTATTAACCTCTTCAGAAATACATTCACAGAATCATAACTAAATCTAGCTGAAAAGAGTTTATCTCAATCTATGTAGCAGGTGTACAAAACCAGTCTTCCTTAGCTGCTCTTTCACTCTTTTATCTAGTAAAACCATGTTCCTTTTGGCAGCAGCTGGCCCTGGTATTTGCAGGTCAGTGTCTGTGCATATGGTAATTTACTGGGACAACAGGGGAAGTTAAGGATGGGAGTGGTAGCTTAGCTTTGAATTGTTCCACTTCTCCTTGCATTGCTTCAAATTTGTTTTATTATTTTAAAGTATTATTTGTAATGCAGATTTATATATACAGCAAATCTCTTACAGGGATTATCTGACTCGCAGTGCAAGCTCTTTCATTTTATAATTCTCTCAATAGTGTGGTCTTGTGCCAAACTGTCAAGATGATGTAAATGTAACTAAAATCTTGCCCAGAAATTTCCACTCCATACTTGAAAGTTTTTTGCCTGGTTGCCAAGGAAGCCAGTATCTTCTGAAGGGCCAGGCACAGAAAGGAAGTGTGAGGCTAAGTTGTGCTTTTGTTTATGGCTGTGCATTCCCCTTTTTTACATGTCTCTGGCTTCTCTTGATTATTCTGGTAGTTCTGGGATAAGAGATTTTTTTAAAATTTAATTTTATATTTTTTAATAATTGATTTTATTTTTTTTTTCAGCTAAGGTTTTGATACCTGTAATTGACTGGCATTTTAGGGCCCATTTTAGTCAAGTGCAAAAGGATAATCAAAACAGAATAGCTAATGCTAAAATGGATAACTGTTTTACTCTTCACTGCTTTACTCAAGACTGGAAAATCAGGCCCTAATTGAGTTGGTGTTTGTAGGAAACCAGCTACACAAGAAACAAATCAGGCCTTACTGTAGTATCTGTCCAGTGAATCTGTGCTCCCTTAAACTTCTGCTTCACTGAAACCCTCTGTGAGCCTCAAGCTGTCTCACATGTCTCTGAATTCAGGAATAGGATCTTCAAGCAGAAACATCAAGGTGCTCTTTTTAACTGTCAGCGTTTTAAGTCAGTCATCTGCTAACTCAGTATTTGCATTTTAGAATTATAATTATTTTTAGTAGACAATCACTGTGCAAAGAAAAATGTAAAATATAGAAACAGCTGCGGACAGAAATTTCTTGCGAGTTTACCTACGGCTGAGAAGCACACCCAGCTGAGGTCGTGGCCCAGGCTGGGTAAATATAGCATCATGCTTAAGGTAGCATGTTTCCTAATGTGCCAGTTCTGTTTTCAGTGCAAGCTGGGAAATCCCGTGCAAGCGTGATGTGCTTCATGAAGGGGGTGTTTGCTGGATACTAGCTACACAAGAAACAAGGAAATGTTGTTGCTCAGGAAAAGGGCATCATCACATAATCCTGGTTCTTAAAGCTGATGAACAACAAATGAATTTTCGTGTGATCAATGGACCAGTGATAAGATCTACAGGCTTTAAGTGATTTGCTAGTACACCTAAAACAATGTGTCAATGGTCTGTTTTAACTTCAGAGGTGTAGGCATGCTCCCATAAATATTCTTGCATTCATGATTCCTCTGAACAGATAATTTATTTCTTAAAATCCAGATACAGATTGTAAGGCAAAGATCAAACTCCTTGGACCCAACTGATGGGTGAGAAATTTAGAAAGTACATCTATATTCATCACTATTGTGGTATTTAGGGACAGTTGAGGAGCTCAAATACCATGTTGCTTTTCACTAATACCCACAGGTATATTTAGCATGAGTTCATAGAATCATAGAATGGTTTGGGTTGGAAGGGACCTTAAAGATCATCTAGTTCCAACCCCCCTGCCATCAGCAGGGACACCTTCCACTAGACCAGGTTGCTCAAAGCCTCATCCAGCCTGGCCTTGAACACTTCCAGGGAGGGGGCATCCACAACTTCTCTGGGCAACCTGTTCCACTGTCTGACCACCCTCACAGGAAAGAATTTCTTCATGATGTCGAATCTAAATCTCCCCTCTTCCAGTTTAAAGCCATTGCCCCTTGTTCACTTCCAGTTATGTTGGGGCATAAAGCTTTGCAGCTGTGTAAGTGGCTGGTTTCCGCAGGAATTTACTTCTGTGTCAGCAGTATATGTGTTGCAAGGGAAAGACCTGGTTAATTCTAATATATACTGTCAAATTTTGTATGATAGGACTCATAAAATAATATTGAGATTTTACTTAACCCAATTGTGCTTTTATTTCAGAGGACACGTACTTTGTAAGTGTAAAACAAACAAACAAAAAAAGGAAGATGCTGTATGTAATACACTGTAATCCTGAGTAGAGTAATTAATAAAGCCATGTAGACCCACTTGAAATGGCAGTAGGAAACACAGCCTTACATCAGTTGCAGCCATTCTGCAGGGTTGGATTTTGGCATTTTTTGCTTTCCTCCCAGCCCTGTCTAGCACAGAGTCAGCCATAACCTGACTGTAAGAACATTGTGCTCATAGCATTATTATAGATAAGTTTCATTAGGCACAGTAACTATGGCATGTCTTTTCTGTGACTCCGAACAATGTTTACATTTTTGCCAAGAACATGTGTACAGCATTTTGTGTGCCTGAGTCTATGAGTATGTTTTGTTCTCATTTCCCTTCATTTTAACGGAGACTAGTTTAATAGAGCCACATTGCTCAAAGAGCTAATGTGCGTTTGGGCTGTCATCTCAAATTTGCCCTAATGGAGTTTGCTGTGCTGCATCTGCTTGCCTGGATTTAAGAATTATGTAAGAAATTTGTCTATTACTACTGCAAGCTATAGGGAAGAGAGGTTGTTTATATTAGCAATCTGCTCTAAAAAGCAAGTGATCATTGTTAAATGTGCCCATGTACTGCCAATAGCACTGGACTTCAAGCTGTTTTAGTAGTAGTGGCAACAGGTTTTGTACAGTTACCTCTTTACCACCTTTGTTCTTCTGTGGAGTGTTGTCAAGCAATATTCCATGTTGATCTTCTATAATGAGCTATATGGCACTGAACTGCTAAAGCTGTAACTGCTAGCTGATACAGCCATATGCATCTGGCTCTCATGTGATCATTGGCATCTTTAAATGCATACTTTTATGGATGTTGCTTTCCTTCTAAAATTTTTGAAGTGTGTATTACTTCAAATGTCATGTCTCCAAGGATATATTTTAATAGCATGCATTTCAGAGTTTTTAAAATATTTTCTTTCTGCAGTATTCCAAAGGAAACTCATCCTTAAAACAAAATATATTTCATTCAGAAGAGTGATATTATGAATTACTATATATATATATATATATATATGTATATCTCCTGATTTTCTTCTCCTTAAAGCATGCCTACTTTTTGCTGCATTTGTCCAAGACTCTATTTCTGTGATGCATTCAAAATGGACATCCATCGGGTAACAGTTTATAATAAGCAGGTAAGCAAGCAACATCACTAACAACAGTGACAGGAAGCTGAATTTTGGGACATACTTATTATACAATTAATGTTTAAAATGGTTTTAAGATGGAAAATAATTTCAAGGGACAGGAGAGCCATCCCAGGCCATCAGAGAAGTTCAGGCATGAGAGCAGCAGCATAAAGAATCTCAAATCTAAACATAGCCTGCATACCATTTAAAAAGCTTGTATTTACAGCTGTGCCGTATGACTTAAAACTGACCTCTTTCAACCTAAGCTCTTTCATCTTGGATGCCACAATATTTGGTTGTAATAGGCAGATTAATGAAACAAGTAATCAGTGATGATCCTAGATGCTGTTGCACAGCAGGCATAGTTCATACCTGATGTGTGCTGTGTCGTGCTCAGTTACAAACCTACTGGCAGATATATTGGCATGTCTGTAGTCTCTGTTTCCTTTCATCTATCTGCAGTACTTTCCTGTACATGGGAAACTAAGTGATTTGAAAATGTAAAAAAAGGTAGAACGTTGCTGGCTTTGTACAACCCTAAGATGAGACAAGTGGTCTCACATGTTCATGGTATATTGGGAGCAGAGTAGAGGGTAATTCAGGGAGACTTGCACCAGCTTGTACCTAGCTGCAGCAGAACCAGGCTGGCATACCATAGTGCTCGCTTGCTGGCAAGGTTTTCAGCTGGTAAATCCACCCTGCCATGGGAGCTTCTTGGTTTGGGTCTCCCCAAGACCTGTAGCCTGGGTATCTCTGCACCAAATGCTGTTTGATGGTGTGGAGAAGCCATTAGAAATGGCACACGGTCTGTTTTGCCTTGACATGTTTGTCATAATTGAAATGTTTGTCTTCCTGGCCAAAATAATTGCATTTGGAGTGACAACTGTCATTCCTATTTGCTCCCAAGGGGGGAAGGGGTGGGGAGCGGAGGGGGGCCGGGAAGCTGACGTCTAAGTACTTCTGGTACACTTAGGCTCTCATGTTCTTATTTCTCCTTCATGTCTGGTGCCATTTCTCTTGTACACTCCACTTTGACTACTCAGCCACTACTCTTCTGTTAGCAACTCATTTCTCCTTGTTATTTTCTTGTTCAGTCTGTCACCAGCAGCTTAATAGTACCATGTGTGAGTAACATTCAGCCTTGCTCCAGCCTCTTCCTTGTCTTCGTGATACCAGTAGGAAATCTGACATTTGACTTGCCCAAGTAAAACTTCTGTCCTAACCTTCTGGGCAATAGCATTTTTATTGAACTGTGCCCAAATTACAGTTATTAGTATACTTTTTGCTCGTCTTCAGAGGCAGGTCTTTGCAAAAAGAAGATGGCCAGGCGCACTTTATGTTCATGGAGCACTTCATCAGCAGCTGCCTGTGCATGACACTTTTGATAAGTCTTGGCTTTCCATTTGTAGCAGGAGAAAAAATGAATCCTAAATTGTTATCGGTGAGTCACTGCATGAGAGACGAGTTTCAAAGCATTCCTCTCCTCCACAGGATAGTGACATTCTCAGAAGTGTATTTTCACATACAGCTGTTAGTGATTCACTGCTTAGAGAGTCAACAAGCTATTTTAGTGCATTTTAGACTGAGCTGTGGAGGCTGTCCACAAGAGAGGGAGGATGGCTGTCATAAAATTCACATTTACTGAGTATACCTGCAACTTCCAAGAATAAGCTGGACTTTATTTTGCATGAAAACAACTGAAAAAGATAATTTACCACTAGAATTTGAAAAAAGTATAAAAACTGTAGGAGGGCAAAAGAGTATTTGGGAGTGGTGATGGGGGTCAAAGCACCTCAGTCAAACAGATAACTTGCATGTAACTCCAGAGGAAAACTGATTCCCTCCAAGTAACAAGGTTTATTACTCATTAGTAGGGTGGAGCAGCTTGTATGGTTCTCTACCACTGATACAGCACTGTAAACCACACTTGCCAAAAATTATATTGCAGCTTCACATTTCACCATGCTGCATGCTTACATGTGCATCTGTGTGGCAGCCACTCAGTATGAGCCTTCAGCTTATTTGGACACAAACTGGGCTGATTTTAATGTATAATGCAATGGTGCATGTTAGTTGAACAGGCTACCCAGAGAGAGACTGTGATGACACCACTGCAGCTTGCACATGTGCGCAAGGTGACTATACCCAAAGTTTGCTTGAAAAGCTGTGGGGATCTGGGCATGTCTCAGTTGAACGCTGGAGGGTGAGGTATGGCTTCCTGCCTGAAATCACAGCTGCTGTGGCTGGCTCTGAGGGAGGTGGATAGGGCCTAGGGTTAGGAAGTCAGTCTAGCTTTGTACTGTCATCCTCTCCATTAGTAAAAGGTTAAATAACACATTTTCAGCTTCTGTTATAAACAGGATGGATACAGACCTTGCAAATATTGTTGAAGTTTGCTAAAGTATAAGTAAAAGCATGCAAAATAATTTGCTGAAAACAGCTAGAAATATTTTCAGTTTTCTGAAAAAATGAAAGGCTTAAAAGAATTGAAATAAAGTTTCTTTTTGAGACTTCCAAAGTGCATGCATGGCGTGAGTTTTTATATCAGTAGAACTGCTGACAGGCAGTACTTTTTGGCATTGCACTTATTACAGCTTATTAATCATCTTGAAAAGGAAGAGGCGAGCTAATCATTTGGCTGTTCGTTTTTTTGGAGGGAAGGGAAGGTATTTTCAGCACTGTCAATTTTCAGTGTAAATTTTGGTTAAGGTCTAATGTGGGTCGAGATCCGTGGTGAGGAAAAATAAGCTTGCACTTGTGCCTAAGGGTGACCACAGACATTTTAGAAGCATTTCTACTAGTGCAAAGACTTACCTTGCATATGGCACAGGCTGTTCAAAGTTGTAACAGAATCAGCCTGAAAATGCCTTAATAGTCTTTTTATATAGGATGCTATCAAGTGGAAATCTTTGAAAACCTATTGAAAAAATAAGCCCCAACTGGTTACAAGTGGTTATCTTTTGTTCCCTTTTTTTTCGTAGTTCTCCCATTACATTACCTTCTGAGATTTTTCATCTCCAGCTACCGTGTGCAAGAGCAGTACAGGCAACGCTATAATTAGTTGACTGATTAAACTTATCAAATGGGGTGAAACTTTCTACTGTTACATCTGCAAAAATATGCTTCAAAAAAAAAGGATGTATTTTCCTTTAATCTTTCATTTTTTACTGCCTTAATGTGACTTTGTAGCAGTAATGCTACAGAAGCCAGATAAAAGGCCGGTGTAGTCTTCCATGTAACTTCATATAATGCTTCCAGAAACCTTTGTATAATTTGAAGATATTTTATTACTCCCATTTTAAAAAGTAAGCATCTTTTGCCCCATCCTTCCCTGTGGTTCTAGGCAACCAAAGATTCAAGTCTGATTATAGTCCTTTTTCATAGGATAATCAAGTCCAAAGATTCCTACAATTTTACGTAACCATATAGTGCTGACCACTTTAAAATGCTCTTTGATTAACAAAGTGTTTCTCCTACACTGTATGGCTGTTCCTCCAGCACATTTTCTTTTGGCAAACATGGCTCAACATCAGTATATTAGACAACTGTAGCAGTCTGAGTAATTGTGTTGGTGTACTTTGAACATTGTTTTAAATAGATGTATTCTCTGATAAATTATGACCTACATGTTACTAACACTTCACACTTTGCTCTGTTGTGAAAACCTTGCAAGTCCTAGTATGAAAATATCCATGAATCACAGGCAAAGTCTTTCAGGAAATAGTCTTCACGGTTTTCAATTAGTGAACCATGAAAATACTTAAAAGAGGCTCTGTTGTGACTTGATGAGTTTCTTCAAATTTACTGGGCCACAAACTGTATTTCATATTAAAAATGTGGGAAGAGCTACAGAAATGGAAGGGCAGATTACAGCTATTGCATACAAACCCATAGTGAGATGCAGAGTTATCAGAGGAAGTGATTCCCCATCTTTCAGAGTCTCTTTTTATTTTCTTTTGGTGTTGCATCACAACAATTGATCAATGTTGTAAGACTGTTGCCTTGTCTAGCACTCATGGTTGAACAAAGGTCACAGCAGGCTTCTGTGTGACAGTGATGTCTAGGTTAATGATATTGCATTCAGCTTTGTAGCAGATCCATTCGTGGCAATAAGTCATTCCCGGAGGGCAAGGAAGCCAGACAATCCTACCTGCTCTGTGAATAAGCAGATTTCCCTGTTTTCTCATAATAACATTAAAGATCATGTTTTAATGCACCGTATCTAAGAACAAAATTTAGATTAACTAGGTAAACACTTTTCTTCAGTTAAGCTCTAAATGCTTCACAAATTGTTCTCTGCTTGCAGTAGAAATCCTCAGCTGATACCTAGATGGGTAAACTAAATTGTCCATTGTCACTCACTGATTCATTTGTAGATCTTGCAATGAAAATGTGTCTCCTTTCATAGGCCTGTTTTACATTTGCTGAACCATGTTACTTCCAGCCTGGAACATAGTTTTTTCCTTTTCAGTGACTGTCGTGAACATGACTTGAGAAGCCCCTTGAAGAAGGCTAGGGTCAGCAGGTAGGATGAGTACTGTGTCTGGAATAGGTAACTGTGAAATACAGAAAGGATGAAAATATCGTTTTAATGGCTGTCTCTTGACTCCAGGGTTTGATGATGAGGTTGGTGCCTGTCCATGAGAATCCAGAATAGCCTTATATACATCTAGATAGCTGTAAGGCAAAGTCACTTCTGAGATAAAGTCTTAAGGGGTACTGCAAGACTTGTGAGCACTGGAGGGTCCTTTAGGAGCACATGCCATGTTTTTTATGCTGTGGCAAACTGAAGGGCTCCAATTATTTTCCTTTATGTTGCAGAAGAGCCATCAGTTCTTCTGGGCATAGGTTGAGAATAGCAGGGTGGAAGGGAGCTGCAAGTCCAGGGGATATAATGGGGGAACACAGATTATCCATTGCATGGTGTAGGGTGAAGAAACATCCGAGAAATAGTGTGGGAAGGATAAGTGTACAATAGATACTTTTCTGTGTCCATAAGGCTACTGTACCATAGTACTAAATCCCTCAGGAGTCAGTAGTCCTGCCCTCAGGATAATGCACGTGAACCTCTCAGAGTTAGAACCCATGAGTTCTGCTTTAATTTTTCTTCCTTGTATTTTTTGCAGAGTGATGGTAATTTTGTTTGTGGGGTATTTTCTTTGGAAATCAATAATGCTGACTTTCTTGGGAAGTTATAGATAACACTCTGGCATTTCTCTGGCTCTTTATGTCCTGTTGTGGATGTTGGCAGGTCTTGAATGGCAGAGTTTTATTGCAGTGACTGGGTATAGTAGCATCTCAGCCAGAAAATTTTGGATAGCATCTGGATTTTTTGAGTTGCCTCTGGTACGTTTTCTGTGTGCAGAAATCTCTTGGTTTGCTTAAGTTCCTATACATACTGTGAAGCAAATACATAAATACAGTGTTCGCTGTTAAGGACTTAATCTAGAAAATCTGAATGGAGGAAAATACAATAGAGAAAAAGACAAAAGGAAAATATGGCTTATTTTCCTTTAAAGAAAGAGGCATAAATGAGGTTAGAACTAATGTGCTTAACCAGTGTTCTGTATTTAAAAATCTTTCTGAGGCAACTGAGTGCTCAATATTATTATCAGTGGTTTTATTACTATTGATATTTGCAAGACTATATTCTTTGAGGTGTAGTTGCCCCGGGAAGGCAAGGCAACTCACAGTGCTGATGGGGAAGGCAACATGAATTGCATCCAAGATGTGGGTGGTACAGAAATAAAGCTATCCTGTGGCATGGCTGCTCTCTCAGTGCATGTGTGCTGCAGGTGGACAGTTGAAATGCCCAAAGGCACACTGAAAAACTGTTTTGAAAGGAGAAAAAATTGATTTCTCTCTTTTGCCTCTTTGGTGTATAAAGGCACCTTAGCTGTTACCAGTTTAGAAGTAAGAAGTCTAGGCTTCTTTTGCTGGAGAACTAATTGGAAACATAGCTGCTGAGGCTGTCGCATTATAAGCAATGAGAAGCTGAAAAACAAGGAAAGAGGGCTTCAGGTCTGAATTTGAAACTTTTTCGAGACTCTCAGCACCTATTTACATTTCAAATACCTGGAAGTTCAGTTTGGGTTTTTTTGTTTGTTTGACTTCCTGTACCTGGAAGGTCCTCATAGAGAAGCTGATGAAGTATGGGCTGGATGAGCAGAGGCGAGGTGAGGACTGAAAACCGGCTAAATGGTTGGGCCCAGCCCAGAAGGTGGTGATGACTGGAACAAAGTCTAGTTGGAGGCCAGTCACTAGTGGTGTACCCTACGGTTCAATACTGGGTTCAATCCTGGTCAACATCCTCATTAATGATCTGGATGATGGGGTAGAGCATACCCTCAGCAAGTTTGATGATGATACAAAACTAAGAGGAGTGACTGATGCGTGGGAGGGTCATGCTGGCCTCCAGAGGTACCTCAGCAGTCTGGAGAAATGGGGAGACACGAACCTCCTGAAGTTCAAGAAGTACAAAGTCCCGCACCTAGAGAGGAACAATCCTGTGTCAAAATGTATGCTGGGGGCTGCCTAGTTATAAAGCAACTTGGTAAAAAAGGACGTGGGGGTCCTGGTGGGTACCAAGTTGAAAATGTGCCCTTGCAGCAAAGGCAGATAATGGTGTCCTGGGTGCATTAGGAGAAACATTACCAGCAAGTCAAGAGAGGTGATCCTTCCCCTCTGTTCAGCACTAGTGAGACCCTGTCTGGAGTTCTGTGTCTGATTCTGGCCTCCCCAGCACAAGAGAGACATGGACATACTGGAGAGAGACCAATGGAGGATTATGAAGATGATGGAGACACTGGAGCATCTCTCCTATGAGGAAAAGCTGAAAGACTATTCAGCCTGGACAAAAGAAGTCTCGAGGGGCATCTTATAAAAATAAATATAAATACTTGAAGGGAGGGTGCAAAGAGGACAGAGCCAGGTTCTTTTCAGTGGTGCCCAGTGGCAAGACCAGAGGCAACAGGCACAAACTGAAACATAGGAGGTTCTCTCTGAATATCAGGAAACACTTTTTCACTGTGAGACTGACTGGGAGGTGATGGAATCTCCATCCTTGGAGATACTCAAAAGCCATCTGGACATGGTTCTGGGCAACAGGCTCTAGGTGGCTTTGTTTAAGCAGAGGGGTTGGACTAGATGACCTCCAGGTCCCTTCCAGCCTCAACTGTTCTGTGATTCTGTGGTATCTTCACATTTTTGACTGAAAGCTAAGCCCTATTGCTGTGGTCTTTCAAAGAGATCTCCACCCACAATGAGAATTTCTGGTACCTTTTAAGGTAAGAATTAAACAGAACAGTCACATGCATGTGTACATGTCTGAGTCCATTTATGTGTATGTATATATGAAATCTCTGTACCCTCATTCAAGAGAAGAAATGTAAGTTTGTTGTACGTCCCCTGTTAGATGAAGGGTCTGTTAATTGTTAACAGGATATGGAGAACTTGTTCCTTACTGGTATTTTTGGAGCTTGATTATCATGTAGCTAAGATGTTTTGATGCTCATGGCTGCAAGATTTAATGGGAAGCAGATAAGCTAAGGTGTAGCACACTCTGGTACATTTTGCAAAAAGGTCTGTTCTTCATAATTTTCTGGGTATTTTTAGTAATTTGCATTTGATATATCTTTGATGTGTGCTGTTTTACATATGGCTGTTGTCCTGAGGAAGCTTTAGCAAAATAGTTCTGCTCCAACTAATCACTCTTGGCAGATCATTCTGCAAATGAACCTCCTTGACTGAAAGTACTGTCTCGCAGCTGTTTTTAGCCAAAGTGAGTTGAGTTCATTTAAGGCCATACGACAGAGTTGACAGTAATTGGCATAATTGTTTAGTGTAGTCAGCAGGGAGGCAGATGGATGAATGGATATGGACTCTTGAGTTGCTCTGAGCTCATCCGAATTGGTTCAGGGAAGTGGTGAAATGGATGTAGATGTCTGTGCTGTCTGCCTTGGAAAATAGAGGCCTTAATTCTCCCAAGCCATGTATCCCCAAGTTGACCTGGAGTTCATTATCAGTATTAATTACTCCTGTCTGCTCTTAGCAAATCCCTTCTTCTCTCCTTCCCCCGTGTGCCAGGTGCCTAGTGCACAGAGAAGTGTATTCCCTGCCTTAAACATGGACATACTTGCGGGAAGCAGTCACAAAAATTTGTAAGCTGTAAGTAAGAGCTGGAACCAGAAGACCAAAGACACTTCCATGTGTCACACCATGCTTCACAAGCTTACTGAGATGTTTTTCATACCAGGAAAATCATATCTGGGTACCCAAGTGCGACGTGATAGCCAACTTTGTCCTGTATGTTTAGAGCAGAACAAGTGAGAATCTGTAGCAGAGCTGGGATAATGCCATGGTTTCTATACCTTGCCTCTACTGCACAGGGAGCAATTTTCCATTAGAGAGCCCTAAAGTTTGGTGCCATCCTTAAGAATTCAGTAAAAAATTTACTCAATACAGGCAGCAAGAAAATTAGGGCTTTTTAGTACTCCTCAGGCACTGAGCCGTAGCTTAAGCAGCAGTATACTCCCATTGCTGTGAACAAATTTGCAGCCTTCCCAGTAAGCAGAAAATCAATGGTTATGGTTTTCCTAAGTGCAAACTAATTTTTGATTGTTTAAATTCCTAAGTTCTGGTAAAAGAAAATAAAGGCTGCCTTGAGTGCTAGAGTACATACACATATGAAAACTGCAAATACAAGCGTCCTGATACCTGGATTTTTAAAGTGTATTCACTATAGCAACAATAAGTATGTTTAAGAAAAATGGTTTTACTTGATTTTTTTCCCCTTAAAGATATGCCTTGGAGACATAACGTCTGGGGCACAAACAATAATAAGATCTGTCAATGTGCAGAATAATGTCTGTTTACAAGTCTGTGTCAGTATACTGTTTTGCTTAGCATCTGCAGTTGTATATTCAGCTTCACAGTGCTTACTGTCAGGAAACACCTTCATATGTATATATCCTTGAAAACTTTTATGTATCTTTATGAATGCTTCATTTTAAGCTGTTGCTTATAGCATTTCAAATAGGGTGACTTGTAACATTTTAAATATGCATACATACAGGTAGGCAATGCTAATCTGTATTTGTATAAGATTAGTTGAAGTTTAGTAACAAGCAGGAGGAGTTCAAACTCGTGAATCTTTACTAGTTCATATATAGTCATTGCTTTGTGTTTTAATTCTTACAGAGCCTTTTGCAGAGGGATTTCTTTCCTGGCCAAGAATATTCTTGTGAGCTTAAGTGGAAACATGAGAGGATTTATACTCATACCAGATTGTTCTCTAAATATAGCCACTTCCAGTGCTTATTTTAAACTAAGTGTCAAACTGGAGAGTTATTGGGGCAGTAACTGTAGTTTGTTTGAAAAAGAAGAGAGAACTTTGCACGGTGAAGTTGTCATATATGGAAATAAGATGAGTGGTATATGTAGTTTGAACTACCACATGTAGGTAAAAAGCAAAGAACTGTAATCAGTGTTTGTTTTCATATGAAGAAGACTCATGAATTTGGAGTAGACTTAACAGCTGGTTTGTGTTGAAGCCAAAAATAGAGTTACGTGATCAATCACCTCTTACTAGCAGAGGACTCCAATAATCTTTTCCTGTGCTGGGTCAGCTACATCTTTTTCTGTTAGCTTTTCCAGAGTTGCTTGGCTTTTGTGCTGTTTCTTTTTGGTAGACTGTTTTGTGTTTTCTGTTAAATTATGCATCTAGAAGGGAATTTCACTGCTATGTCTTTAGTGAACATGCAATTTTGTCCACTATTCTTAAGAGAAATAACCTAGCTACTTACTGCAAGATTGCATGTGGCACCCACTTGTCAGCTTACATATCTCTGTTTGCTACTCAAGAGAAAAGAGAAAGTGAGAAAGGAAGAGCTCCAGTTGAAGCCCAGAGCAGAAGTTTCAATGTAAATCCATTGTTTGAAAATATTCAAATGATTCTGTGAAAATTGAAAAAAACCCAAACTTTAATCCTTGAAACTTGCTGGAATTGGAATTGCTGCCTGCTGGACATCTGCACTAGCTGAACCTTCCTCTTGAGGCCTTTCCTAATGTGGTTGTACCATCCTGGTTTGTATAGTATGTGTATGACCTCTACTGTACTGCAGGAAGCTCCGTGGGAGAGAAGGGTGGCAGTCTGAAGGGTCCTCATAATAATGCATCACTCTAGCCTGATGGAAGAAGAAGGCAGGCTGTAAGATCATTGGAGATGTTTGCAGGCTGTACCTGGACAGTGGGTCTATACATTTCACTGGTGACTCTACTGACATGTTACTGAGGAGGTTGCATGATGTGCATGGGAAGTCTGCTGCAGGGTTTCCATTAGTGCTCCTGTGATCACTGTTACGCACTGAGCTAACTGAAGGTCACAAGAAATACAGCTTTGCAAGGGCACAGATGAGAGTCTAGAGCAACATGACACTTGAGAGATTGTCTCAAGTTGTGAAGGCATTAGATAGATAGACTACAGTAAATCTGTTGTAAGAGGAATGCTGAAGGAGTCCAGGTCAAATAGGAATTGATATGCACTGTGTAATTTTTATACTTAAACTGTAGTCATGGCTCTGCTTTTTAACCTCCTTAGCTCTTCCAACATGTTATGGGGGTGAATTGCCAAACAGCAAAACTTAACATTTTTCCACGAAGCTGAGAGAATTATAAAAATTAGGAAATACCGAGCCCTCTGTCCGAACTGCTTCTGCTCCCTGTCATCTGCAGCTGGTAATAACAGCCTTGTGTCAGCAACATTTCTGCATGCACCCATAACCAAAAAGCAGTAAGTTGTGAAGGAGGATTGACCTGTTCTGTGACAACTTCGTAAGCATCAGAAATGAGCTTGAGATGGGTTGTTCAGCTCCAGACTGTTATTCTGGAGGTGAGTACTTTAACTTATTCTCTGGTCAGATTCAAATCAAGCTGATTATATAGGAATTACTCCAAATAAATGAATTTGCTGTTATCTTCAGTGATTACATAATTTTAGTTTTCAACTAAGATTAATTAAATTAATTGATTTTGAAATACCAACTGTAATGAAGTACTCTATACTAAATGCTTTAATCTTCTATGCCACCAACTTATTCCACAATTGCATTCATATTTAATGTCATAAAATCATAAAATGTTTTGAGCTGGAAGAGACCTTCAAAGATCATGTAGTCCAACCCCCCGGCCATGGGGACAGACGTTTTTCACTAGATTATGTTGCTCAAAGCCCCGTCTGATCTGACCTTGAATACTTCCAGGGAGGGGGCATCCACAACTTCTCTGGGCAACCTGTTCCAGTGTTTCACCAGCCATTGCCCCTTGTAAAAAAGTCTCTCTTTGCTCTGGTAAAAAGTTTATCTTAATCTTTCTTATAAGCTCCCTTTATATATTGAAAGACTACAATAAGGTCTTCTCAGAGCCTTTTCTTCTCCACGCTAAACAACCCAAACTCTCTGTCTGTCCTCACAGGAGAGGTGCTCCAGCCCTCTCTGATAATTTTTGTGGCCCTCCTCTGGACCCACTTCAAGAGGTCCATGTCTTTCCTGTGCCAGGGACCCCAGAGCTGGACACAGTACTCCAGGTGGAGTTTCACGAGAGCGGAGTAGAGGGGCAGAATCACCTCCCTCGACCTGCTGGCCACGCTTCTGTCGATGCAGCCCAGGATTTGGTTGGCCTTCTGGCTCACGAGCACACACTGACAGCTCTTGTCCAGCTTTACATCCACCAGTATCCCCAAGCTGTTCTCCACAGGGCTGCTCTCAATCCCTTCATCCCCCAGCCTTTATTAATGTTGGGGATTGCTGTGACCTAGGTGCAGGACCTTGCATTTGGCCTTGTTGAACTTAATGAGGTTCACATGAGCCCATTCCTCAAGCCTGTCAAGGTCCCTCTGGATGGCATCCCTTCCCTCAAGCAAATCAACTGCACCACTCAGCTTCATGTCATCTGCAGACTTGCCGAGGGTGCACTCGATCCCACTGTCTGTGTCATTGATGGAGATATTAAACAGTATTGACCCCAGTATGGACCCTTGAGGGACACCGCTCATTCCTGGTTTCCATTTGGACACTGAGCTATTGACTGTAACTCTTTGGATGTGGCCATCCAGCCAATTCCTTATCCATTGAGTAGTCCATCCACTAAATCCATATCTCTCTGTATCAAAGATTCTTCTCAATATCTGATAATTTTCTGGGGTTAACAATTAGCTGCTAGTTTTGAATATCGCAGTTAATATTTGGCTCATCTTGACCAGGTTCTGAATTGTATTGAACCTCATTTTTATATTCAGCTATGCTGCCATATTTCTTTCATAGCTGGCAGAGAAACAAACTACAACAGATCTGACTGATGAGTACAGTTTGGTTGCAGTAGAATTTGCTTTCTGTTTGTTTACATACTTCATTATTAGGATTATGCCTTTTTGCATGATCTTTTACCCAGGTTTCCATATGTTGTAATTCGATGGCAACACTTGTACTAATACACAATTTGACCGTATACAAACTAAAAGCAAAGTTTGAGCTCTCCTGGAGCAGAAAGTATGCTTCTCCTTTTCAATTAATGTTTATTAAAAGGCCACCCTGAAGCTGAATTCTAGCACCTAACTCTGAGCTGTTGTGGAAGGGTATTTAAAAAGGTGAGGTGTGATTTTATTTGAAAATTCAGGCCATGGTGCTACAATAAGAATCTCTTTCATCATTGCTTCTGCTGGAGAAAAAGATGATAATGTTAACCAGAGACTGTCAAAGTGTGCCCAGTTTGGTTTATCTCCCACAAGAAGAGTAATCATCTTTAAAAAGTGTCCCACAGTTTCTTTTCAATAATGAAGATTTACTAAACTATTTCATTGTCCAATCAAATGTCTGTGTACGCTTTTTTCCTGCAAAGAAAGGATATAAATTTCAGAGGGAAAAATTGCCCGGAAGGAAATTTTGATGTTAGGGATTTTGGATGTCCTGGAGATTCAGCAAATGAGTAAAGGTAATGAGCCTGACAGGAGACACTGCATTTATGCAGTGTGCAGGTCACACCAGCCATAGGAAGCCTGTGCACTGTGTTCTGCAGGTGGGTGCCTGATGGGGAGTGCTTTTATCGATTTTAACGACGAAAATTAGTCAGTGGGGAATGCATGTCTTCCGACTCCTTTCCTGTCCAAATGTGGCTGCCGACTGCTTCTTGTGAGATGTTTCCTCCATGCCAAAGAACGAACACTGAATGCCAAGAAATCTGCACAGAGGTGGAGCGGGTTTCGGTAGCTGCCAGCCTTCTGCCTGTCATGGACCTGCCTGGCTGCAGGCCTCTTTGTCTTATAGTTATTTCTCATGATCTGGCAGGCAACCACAGCTTTTGCTTCGTATAAGAGAAAATTTAGGTTGTGCTTTTAGCTTCTATCCAGTGGTCCATTGGCAATCCCTCAAGCCATGATTAAACAAACTTTTCAGTTGATAGCATTTTCTTTCCACTTTTGTATCTGCTGCAGTATTTAAGCCATCGTATACTACTAAATTACTTATGGAAGGAAATACAAAGAAGTAACTACAGATTTCTTCTCATTAAATACCTGAGCAGAGATTGAGCTACCCAGTTAGATCTGTTTTCAGTAAGGCTCCATGAGTTTAATTTTCTCCTGATTGGGTTTTACATAGCACAGAGATGTAGAGGAGGAAAACATGTTTAAAATTCATTGAATATTTCCCCTGCTGTAATCAGTCTATATTCTCCTGAAACAGCTTGATTCACAGGTCTGAGAACAGCTGGGAAGCAGAGCCATTTTCCTCCCCAGAGGGTTGCAAGGACAACCATGGGCATTTCTTCAGACCTGTTTCCTGACTGTTAATATTCCTATACTTTGCCTCAAGAGTTGGAAACATAACAAAGAAACAATTCCTTTATTTGCAAAATGTAAAAGATATTGCAGACTTTGATTTTTTTTTTTTTAAATAGATTCTTAAAAAGCCAGCATGGGAAAAAAAAATCCAGTGGAAAAGAAAATAAAATAGAGCACTTTTAAAAGTAAGGAAATAACCATGTATGTGAATATCCCTGCTTGGTTGCTTTCTTTGTGCTGCGTGCTGTATCCTTTGCTCTGTAAAGCATTGTGTGCTTTTTTGCTTCTTAAAAACTTACATAAAATCTAGTTACCTATTTGCACGATTTATTTTATTAATCCTCCCTTCATTAACACTTTTATTTTTTAAATGAAAAACTAAAAAGTGTATGGCAAAGTTCTGGTTTGCAGAGATCTTGTGAAATTACGTTTTCTTAAATTCTGAATGTGAAGATTTTTTGCCTTAGAACATTGTTGTACACTAAGGTCAGCTTCGATCAGCTTCTTGGTAGTGTTGGAGACGAGACTTTTGAAGACTGCTGTGCAAGACTTTGTGTTTTCCTCCCTCAGAGCACTTCAGTTGTAGGAATACTGGCTCAGTACTTTGGGTTATTTCAGTATCACACATTGAAAAGTTGTCTATTCCTCCTTCCCCCCCCCCCAAGTTCCCAACGGTCATAAATATTTCCCTTGTTTTCCAAGATAAAACTTGGCAAGCAGCTACTCTTGTGGCCTAATTTGCTCTCAGCTTTTGAGGTGTGGAGGAGGAGCAGCAGTTCTGGGAGTTTCACCCTCTCTGTCCTGTAGAAGTGGGTCTTTCTGCTGCTCTACAGTAATGGGAGAGGCTGGGGACCATGTCAGAAAGTTGCGGTGATAGTATGTTTCATGGCAAACATCTTGTGTGTAAGTTGTGAGCAGATGTTAATGATGTTTGAGTTTATAGGTTGGAGCAGAGACTGGAAAAGACAATCCTACACCTTCACTTTTAAGAGATGGGTTGCATAGTGTGAAATATGAACCCAAAGTAGAGGTTGTGGAGCTAGTCTAATCACTTGTTAGCCTTTAATAAGGAGTTAATTGCCTCTGTAATCCTGAAGATGTCCATTGATACTTCTTGGGCAAGTACAACTGCAAATTTCTTCAGTAAACAGTGAGCTTTCTCTGCAGGCAGCGCAAGTTTCTGACTCTGTGGGGTAACAGGCAAAACTGGTGGGATCAGCTGCAGGACAATTTGAGACATGAAAATCTGTTTCTTGACACCAGAAGCAAAGCAATGAGTCACTGCCAGTGACCAGCCGGGCAGGCCAGGACTCCAGCCGGCACTGTCAGGCGCGGGGGAGCAGAAGATATGTTGGGACCGGTGCTGAACGTGTTTGTTGACACTGTATGAATTTTGCTAACACCTTCAAGCGTTACAGCGTTTGCCTTGTCTCAAATAATTTCTCAGATATACTTCATGAAAAATACGACACTAAAAAGCTTTCTCAGAAAAACTGAACTAGGGGCTGTTTTTAGAAAGACCACACAAAGCCTGGCAGATAGAGCAAAGTTATTTCTGCAGGGTTTATTTTCTGCACAGTTTATTTTTATTTAGAATAAGTACGAGGCCCATGCTGCTCAGTCGGGCTCATCTGTTGATACAGTGGATACCACAGGCAGCCCAGGCAGTCCTCCACGCTGAAAAATGGCAGCAGGGACTGAGAGGGCAGTGGGGGAGTATCTCAATGTGCTTGTTTTATGCTTAATTCTTCCCTGAGTGTCCATCTGTGACCACTGTTGGGTACTAATAGCCAACTGGGAGTATGTGGGGTTGAATCTGCTTGGGCCTTTTGGGGTCCTTTAGTTACATTCTGAGCAATAAATCAGTTCATAAGTTTGCAAGGGAACCGCTCCCTGTGGGTGGTGTTATGCACCCGGTGTGATTTGGCAGCCCAACTGCACTAAGTTAAGTTCATCTAAATGGTGTTTTATAGATTTACCTAAACTTCATTAATGTCTATGTGGAGACCCTCAGATATTTAGGATGCAAAGTAAGTAGAATGAGGCCTAACAGACTTAATAATCCATTAGAGGAAAAAAATAATCGTAATAATAAAAAAATGTAATGAGGGCCCACAAGGTCTTAATACTTTGGAAAGTTTTGACAAGCTTTTACTTACTTTGGCAGTAAATTGAGAGTCAGTGAAGATATCCTGAAGGAAACAGTGTCATGAACTGGCAGGGTCAGACTGGTAGATTTTTTCCAATGACCCATTTATATCTCAGGTGCTATTTCTGTCTTGATAAATGTGTCTTACAGCTCAACCAGGGTATACGAAATGCCCTTGCAAGCAAATGCCTGAGGATAATACTGGATATTCACTGGAATGATGTTGCAGTAAAGGCTAAAATTTGCCAAAAGTTTCAGTAGCTTTTAGCTTCCAAAGTTATCTAAAAAATAAAAAAAGGGGGGGGGAAATATTTGAGGCCTATGTTAAGAATAAAGTCTGAGCATCTGTGATGACAAGTGTCCCTGTGCAGCTGGGGAGTGTGTGAAGGGGCTGCATGAAGGAATCAATTTGTTGACCATTGCCTAGTGAGGGGAGGCAGAGAGGCCACCAGGACATGACATACATGCGAGAGAGGATGAGGCCAGACAGATGGCAGAGCCCTGTGCATATTATGGGTGGCATCTGATGGCCTGAGATGAATTCAGATGTATAAGGTGGTTCACTGACTTGGACTCAGTTCAAAAGAAGAATTTAACTGGATGTTTTATTAAAAGCTCAGGGAAGTTAAAATGTATCAAAACTCTGTTGATTACAGTCAGCAATTAGATATCTTGTGGAAAGCAAAATACTGGTTCCTAAATTTCCTAAATGCTTAAACATTCATAACATTTATTGGCATCCATTTCTTCCTGTTCCCTTAGACTGGAGTTTGCACAAGGAAGTGTCTTTTGCTTTCAATAGCAACTGATCCTTACAAACCTCATTCTGAGTAGTCCCAATGCCCCGCTTAGATCTGAAGCTCCACAACTGAATCTGCTTCCAGTGGTACAGAGACTGCAGCTACTGAGGCAGAGGGGGGAGAGTCATGGGGCACTAGTCTGTCCCCACAGAGGTCCACAGCATCCTGTAAAATACTTTGCAATCTTCTGAATTTTGATACCAGCAGTAAATTTATCAATGCACTATTTTCTATAGTCCCTGTAACAACTGGAAAGTCATTCTGGGTCAGTCTAAGTACATGCAAGTTTCTGGAAAAAAACAGAGCAAGTTTTCATTCCTGCCGTTTGATTTGTAGAATTCCATATTTATAAAATTATCCACTCAACAAAAAGGGATAGCGAGTAATAACAGAAGAATTAAAAACAAAGCTCAGAGTAGTTTTGATATGTTGAGTACCAGGCTTCCTGAGCTATGAAATTAACCTCTTGTTTAATTTTGCCCATTTTAGCAGTTTCTGTTTAAGATACTCAGCCAGAAGTCATCATTAATGTTTGTTGAAAGGAGCTCCTTTGCAGGAGTAGTGGTATGACCAGAGCCCCTGTGCTCAGCTTCCCATGGATATACTCCACCGTGGCTCAGCTTCCCATGGATATACTCCACCATGGAGCGTGGATATGTATTATTTGAACTGTACTTTCTGCTTGAAGGGAAGAGGCAGGAAGCAGGATGCATTACATTTGAATGAAAAATCCTTTGGTAAACATTTCTAGACATAGGGGATTCAGTACCTAATTAATGTGACAGTACAACAGGTTATACTCAAAGCTCAAATGGCAAATACAGATTTCAGGATTAAATGTACAGGGCTATTTTGATAAACCCTTTAAAAATCCCATTCTCCAATTTTGTGTTTTGGCTCAGTCTGTTTGTACACACTCACACACATCCTTGGTTGCTACCAGCTGCCTGCCAGGCAGCAATGATGTACAGGACTGAAAGCCTTGAGCATCCCTGGTAAACTGAAGCTGCCAAGGTTGGTCTTTGAAGTGGCTCTCTGCCGGATGCAGTTTTGCAGAGCTCCAGGAAATATTAGCCATGGCCCTGGTGGTTGTGATGTTCAACATCAATAAATGTATTCCTTGGCTGCAGGTTTTGTGGTTGCAGATGCTGAATCTTCACCATTGCATGTTCCTGGTCCAGGATGAAGCTTGCTGGGGCAGAAGATGAGTCACTGTGACTGCTTTCTTGCTTTAGAGTGGATTACTCGAGAGTGGCCATTGAGTGAACACAGCAGCAGCTAAGGGGCTGCCACAGCAGCAGCTGGTGATAAGCAAGTTACAAGACAGTGATCTCCAACAGCTTTTGGAAGCTGATGATGTAACTAGGCTGATTCCCTCAGGTGACCTTCTACCAGGTTACTGCTAGCATCTGTCAGGATCTGGTTGGCTCACCTGTAAGCACTTTCTGTAGCCAGCTATTTCAGGACATGGATATAAATACCTACCTTGTCTGTTAGCAGTTGTGTTTGGTTTTTGTGACATGAGATCACTAGCAGTCCACCATGAGCCTGCCAGTCATCCTAATGATCCTGGTATTAAAAAAAAAAATAAAAAGAGTATAAAACCACCAAGTTACCAAAAGCAGGAAACTGAACTCACAGGAGTTTAACTTTGGAAGCCAGCAAAACCAAATAGACATTTAAATTATTTTTAAACCAAATACTATTTCAGTCTATGTAGGACATAGGGCCCAGGTGAGGATCGGAGGAAATGTAATTTGTATAGGCCAAGCACATTTATAACTTTCTTTGGAGGGACAGGGCTTGTGGGCAACGGTTACATTTTATTAGTTGATTTGAGAGAGACAGACAAGCGTTTAGGCAGATGAGCTGGTTTTGGGGTAATGCAGTAGGCTAAGTGATTTGGCTAATGCAGTAGGCTAAGATGCTGAGAGAGGAGATCCATGCAGTAGAAAGGTTTTGCTTTTATAATCTTTCCCTGAGTGCGTCCCTGTGGTTTGCAGATGCACTCCAGAAGGCTACTGGTTGAGGGTTTTTGTTTTCCCCAAGGGCAGTGCTGCAGCCTGGCCCAGGACCCCCCTGCATGCTGTGACCCCACTCCCCTGTGTACCTAAGCCAAGTCTCACTGGGCAGAGTTTTGTTCCTGCTCGCCCAGGCTCCAAGGCTGGCTTGTCCTCTCCCTCTCGGGACCGCTGCTTGCTGTGACCAGAGTCTTCCCGCTTCCCTGGCTGACTGCAGGGTTGCTTCAGAGTTTTGCTTAGACGCTGAGGACCACAGGCTTTTAGTTAAACCCCATTGGAGAGTACCAAGGAAGTTTCTCAACCAAGAAGTCTCTGCTTTTGAAGCACAAAAGCATTCCAGATGAATGGAAAACCTGATGTGCATCAACCAAATCAGAGTTGGTTGGGTTGGAGTATCTCTTTTCTTCTCTCTGTCTCTCAAACTCCTATGGTTTGTGGCTGTACTTGTCACTGTGATCCAAGGAGAAGTGTGGCCCCCGAAACCCCGCCTCTTAAAACACAATGAGAAGTCCCCTGTTTCATGGTCTGGCTCACCAACTTCCTCATGTTGGTTCCCTTGTAGGGTGTGGGCCAACCAGTTGCAAATCTGTTGGATTTTTCTTCAAAAAAGTGCCAAAGCTGTGTGGACTGTGGATGGGTAGGTTTGCCTTGGGCAGGCTGAGACATGCTCTGTATATAATACAAAGCAGAGCTCATAATACGTTACAGGCATACTCCACCACATCACACCATGTGCATCTGCATAAATAAATGAAAGCAGCAATGAACAAAGTAAATAGACAACATAATGCATGGGAATACTATAGGAGTGAAATTTCATATTATTTTGCTGAAGGAAGGCAGCCCCGTGATGCACTCTGCCAGGACAAGCAGCTGTGCTAAAGAGCTATCAGAGCTTTCCTCTGTATGCTTGATCCTGCTGGAAATATGATTTAGAAAAGGGATAGAGCTGGCAATGATGAGCACTGTGAACAAATAGATGCCTGATGATTTCTACTTTATCTGGTTTTTATCTTTAATATTCCCTGTGCACTGGGGACAATGGAAACTGATTTAGGATTACAAAGAACAAAGAAAAGGTTTTTCTGAATTATTTCCAATTCAGAGATTCACAGCAGAGAATCTTGTGTCTCCAAATCTTACCTATGCCCTGCTCAAGTATACCAGCTAATAGAAATCACAGAGATGGCTTTTTGAAAGAGCTGTTGCAAGGAAAGACAGACATACCAGAAAAGAACCTGACAGCCTGTGTGTCAGCAGATAAAAAGTTGTCAAAATTATGTAATGAACAGTATGGAAAGGAGAACCAAGTGGTCTGAACAGCAGTTCACTGTGACTGATGAGATGGCTGGAACAAGCAGAAAGAGAACTTGAAAAGTGTATAAAAATCTATGAGGTCATTGTGAAAGGAAACAAACCCACATGTTTGTGTTTGGAACAAACAGAAGCTCTGGTGTAATTGGTGCGTGATATAAGGATCTTGGGACTTCAAGAGGGAGAGCAAGGAGAGAACCTGGCTGTTGCCAGAGAGCTCTTACAAGTTCAAGCGTCCCCAGTGCAGTGGAGCAACTCCTCTAAATCAGAAACAGACAGCAGCAGCCCAAACTGGACCTCTGCCAGACTTTCACAGACACACACTGAGGGACCCAGGCTGGAAGGCATTGCCAGTGTGGTAGTAGCTGCAACCAGGTGCTGCAGTCACAGAGAGTTTCAAAGCTAATTGTGTTCCTTTTATGGTTTTTGACAGGCTTACTAACAGCTGTATTTCTGAACTTCTGGGGGAGCAAAGGACAGGGCAGGAGGTGGGACTGGTAGTTAATCCAAGCCCTCTGCAAGGAAAGGAGTCTTTGGAGATTCATCCCACAGGGTCGAGAAACATGAGCTCTCTGGTGTCTCTGGTCTGGTGGCTGTGGCAAACAAAGGGAAAGTAATAAATCTCAGTTCCCAGAGGGAGACTCAGTTTGCAAAGTAAGGTGAGCTGGGGAGAGAGCTACTGGGGGAGCTCCTGTTGTCAGAGCTGTCCATCCAGTGACAGGAAGGTGCTGACTGCCTGGGTCAACAGCAGTGGCTGCACTTCTCTACAAAATGCTTTTGTTTTCCATAAATACTACTCAGTTTTGTGAATGTTCCCTGGAAACCCCATTGCTCCCCCTGAAGAAGCTGAGTAGCACAGGGGCAGATTTAGCGGGGTCCTCAGGTGCCCTCCTCGGCAGGGAGGGGGATTCGGGCAGCTGGCAGTGGCTGGGCAGGACCATGGGCTTTTGCTGCAGGAACGTGACATCTTTAGGCTTGAGGTGCCCCTGTAAACACAAGAGGAGTAAAAAGGCCTTGGCAGTAGCAGTGCATGTCAGTCACTGCAGACAACAAACACTGACCATCTTCTGCTTCTTCATCTCTCAGCTATTTTCATAGAGCTGCTTTTAAGAAACCGCGGAGGAGACAAGGAGGTTTAAAGACCAAAATGTTTGTTCCTATGATGACAGCACTAAATGGGTCCCAGTACACACCATGCAGTTCTTCTGGTGTAAATCTAACAGCTTACCAGAAATAAAGTCATCTGCAGCTTGATGGGAATCAAAATACCAGTTATGCCCTGCAGGGTCGAGAAGATTTAATCATGACACCACCCTGAATATTTTGCAAGTGAGCCTCTGCCTTCATTAATGTGGGACATGCTTTGCTGCTGAGCCCTGTGTGCTTTGTGTGTACATCTGTGCATTGTGGGGAGAAACTGCTGTGGCAGGTCTCCTGAGGGCCAAGGGGAAGTGGTTAGACACAAGCTCTGGCAGGGGCACGCTGCTGTTGCTGGACTTCCCTGTCTGCCAGATGAGGCTGGGGAGGGGAGTGTGGGCAGACCGCTGAGGGTACTAGGTGATAGGCAGACTTCTTCCTGGGGTCCAGCAGTGGTGGTAAGAGGCAATGCTTTCTCCAGCAGCCTGGGATGCACTGCTGCTGCCCAAAGACCTTGCTCATACAAGAGGTCTTCTTTGCTCTTGATGTGTGCCAGGTTTGGTGGCATTGTGGCCAAGGCTCTCCAGGAGGGACCTGCCCTGTGGCAGGCAGACGGGGGCACCAAGGAGAAGCTGCAGCGAGCGAGGAGCTGGCACCCATACCCTGACGGAGCTGCACCACAGCATCTGGTACCCACCGGGACCTGGGGCTTGGGCGTGGTGCCCTCCAGCCCGATACTGCCTAGTGCTTAAGGCTGTATGGACCAAAAATTGCTGCAGAGATCTCCAGGTCTGACAACAGCCTTCTGCTTGTCGGTAAAAAGATATTCAGGTAGCAGCGAGCGAGGAGCTGGCACCCATACCCTGACGGAGCTGCACCACAGCATCTGGTACCCACCGGGACCTGGGGCTTGGGCGTGGTGCCCTCCAGCCCGATACTGCCTAGTGCTTAAGGCTGTATGGACCAAAAATTGCTGCAGAGATCTCCAGGTCTGACAACAGCCTTCTGCTTGTCGGTAAAAAGATATTCAGGTATTCCAAACTTCATTCATTTGAGTTCTCATTAAAAATCACCACTACAGTTGCAGTTCAGGCTGATTCTCTAATCCCAGCAGTCCCAGATGAGATATTTGTGCAGGCTTTTTAATGTTTGAATGGTTTGGGAATTTTTTTTTAGTTTTATTTTGTTCATAGAACTGGACAAAACCTTTCTCTCCAATCGAAAAGTCACATGCTCATGCAATCTTTTGCTTTCCCAAGACGATGCCTAAAAAAATCAACTCACCCTCCAACTCTTCCCTCCAAAAAGCTGTACAAGAATGCATGGTGACTGTTCCTGATTAGAGGAAGAATTTTCTTCAGAAAACCTCAACTTTTCATAGGTAGTACAAATTCAATGTTGATCCACGCAGTTCTGTTTTTCAAGACAAACTGTCATCAAAAAACATCCACTTTAGTTGAAATGTTTGCTTTCTACTGAAAAGAAATTGAATGAAAAGCGGAGTGTTAAGTCTGAAGCTTGCCTGTCTGGTGCTGCAAGCCTTCTCCTAGGTTTACCCAAAATATCATGTGAAGTATCTGGTAGAATTTCTGTGTTCTGTATAATTAATTTTTTTAACTAACTTCTGGAGATCTAAGGGTGAATAGGTCCTAAAAAATGAACTGCTTTGCTTCCACCTCCCCCCCCAACTTTTTTTTGTCAATAGAATAAAAAAAATTTGGGCCATGGCCCAAAATCCAGACACTGAAATTCCAGAGCAGCTATCAGTAGATCACTTTTTGTCCTAAGAGACTCTGGTAATATTCTTTCTGGTTTCTGTATGGGAAGTACAGAGAAAATCCAAACATGACTGGCAACTCTAAGACACTTCTTCCAGATTTTCTGTACAAATGAGTGCCTAATCAAATGTAAATTTTTCTGCTCCATTTTTCCTTAATACTGTTTCTCTTAGAGCTCACTGCTTACATGCAGTTATTTTTGTAAAGCTGCACTGTTGCTGAACTAAGCAAACAGCTGTGTCAGATATAAACCCCACAAAGGGTCTAACATGTCTGTGGTTACCCTTCCAAATGTTTGCAGAGGAAATATATAATTGAAAAGCTAACTGGTAATTTTAGTTATCCCAGTTGGGTTTTTTTTTTCATTTTGTCAATGGAATTTGATTTAGTTTATTATCCAGTGTCTAGCATTTTGTCTTGTTTGTGTGATTTATGAAGAAAGAAATCAGTGCAGTTTCTGCACTGCTTTTGTGAAAAAAAATAGTATTGCTAGTCTCAGCTAAGCTTCAGCTAAGCGATTGATATAATCACTGCTGGCTGATGTATTGATGCCTATTTGGTAAGTAAATAAAAAAATATATATCTATATAGATTCAGAAAATTTGAGTGAATGACTCATAGGGTTAACATGTCGCCAACTGTAATTGAGAGAGGCTCTGTATGGAACTGCTTATTAGAGCAGCAAGATGAGAGACATGCATACAGAAGGATCTTAAAGGTCTCATTTTGTGAGTCTTACTATTGCAATGCATAGTGGCATTGAAGAGGGATAGTTTGAAAGACCGGGTCCTGTTCCTCCCTAGGCTCAGTATTTTGCTTGGATGTGGAGGAATGTAAAATGAACACATGCTTGGTCCTGTACAGTTTGATTCAACAGTCAAGGAGAAGACAGTGAAGTTACACAGTAGGTAAAAAGTCATTATAGGAATGTGGGTAAAAAGTGTATTACTTGCCAGCCTGAGTAGTGAGTGACTGGTGAGGAAAACACAGCTGAGAGTCCCCTTTCTCCCATCTCTTCTCCTGGCTGTAGGTGTTTGCCTTCACCAGGGAACTGCTTGCTGTTAGCAGCCAAAGGTAGGTAAAAGTCCCTGGCTTTTGTTGTCCGGAAGAAGCTTGTATGGTGTCTTCACCGTAATGGAAATAGCCCATGCCATTCCCTACAAATGGGAAGAAAGTACAGGTTTCCTGTAATTGCACAGCCCTTGATAATCCTTATGGCTGCATCTACCCTCTGCCCCAGTAATTTCCTGAAACTGAATGCTTGTGTTTCTGTGTCATTTGACTTTTCCTAGCGTTTTGTGACTACCTCTCTTTTGCTTTCCTGTGGTTTTGAAGTGTAGCCCACTCTTGATAACTCCTGATTTACTGCTATAAATTAAGTGCTATGGGCATTTGGGGGAGGATGATTTAGAGGAAAAAAATTGTGTGGCATGCTGCAAAATGAAGCTGCACGTTACATTTTAAATGAGAGATTTCAGGCCACAGCACTGTGCATTCATCAGATTCTCCATAGACGGCTAAATATCCTTCTGTTACTCCCACAAATAAGTGTGGAAAGTTGCCTGCTCCTTTACTCCAAGCAACCCTCTCTTTGCATTGATTTGCTCTTACAATTGCTCTGTGTCAGTGCTTGAGGTCTGCATTGTGAGAGCTTTCTTTCTGCAGCAATGGCACATGTCGTTGCTATTACTGAAATACAGTTTAGTATAAAGGCCATTTAGTCAATGCCAGCATTCATTTGGAAGAAGCTTAACATTAGCATTTTCTGTGCTTGATACTGCAAAGTGACAGGGTCCCTGATCAGCAAAGCATTTAAACTTACACATGAAGCTCTCCATCAGTGCTCCCATTGATTTCACTGAAGCTAAACACATGTTCAAACTTCCAGAAGATGCTAAAATGACTAGCAGGTTGAGGCTGATAGCACTCTTTCTGGACAATTAATGAATTGGTCAAATTATTATTTTTTTTTTAAAGAGCAAACCCCCTCCCCCCCCAGTTAAAAAGAGAGTTCATGATCTTTGCTCTCACATTAGTAGGGAATCAGACCAAGTGAGAGCAAGTGTACAGCAAACAGAGGACTCAGAGTCAAGTTTATAGTATCATAAACATCCCAACTGGAAACTCTAAGAGGTTTTCTTTCTCTTTTAAATCACTATTTTTGTAGAAGAACCTTAGTGTACTTATAATTAAGTCTTAAAGCCAGGCAGCCATTTAAGCCTCATAACTGGTAATTTGAGGTCTTAATGTGAATGAGTTTTTCTATGTCGACACTAATTTATTTTTGAAAAAAAAAAAAAAGAATATTATAAGAAGGCTGTGTTTCTTAAGGGGTTTTTCATGAAGTGCAGACAAAAATAGGGCTGAAATCTAAAGGGAAATTGCCAGGTATGGATTCTGAATTGTAGGTTTCTTTGTAAGCAAAATGATCCAAAGTCAGACAAGCCTAAATACACAGATTCTTCATCTGAACTGGGTAATGCCACTTATATCAATTAAAAACAAATGTATGAGAAGCGTTCAACTTCTGATAGAGCCTTGGCAATTTCCCTCTATCCTCCATGCATGTGAAAAAACATGCATAGAATCATAGAATCATAGAACGGT
>NW_010333616.1:0-17521 GCF_000700745.2 Antrostomus carolinensis
AAAACCTTGCCATGCAAACCCAATACATCTTTAAAGACCATAGGACCTTCTTCTGGAAAACTCTTGAGTAGAAAATTGCATTTAGCAGTATAAGGAAGAGTTTTCGGAATGGAATAGATTCTATTTATTTTTAGTAGAAAGATCTAGTACTTGCTCAATTTCAGAACACAGAAGTTTATCAACATTTGTTTTCAAGAGAAGCTGTCATATGTTCTCTTAAATCTCCTCTCTATTCCATGACAAATTCAGGAAAATTTTCAGTCTTGTTGCTTCAAAATGTACCAAAAATATGACTTTTGTCTTGTTTTCTTGTCTGTCATGAGTTTTAAACAGGTGGTTGTTTGCCTTTGTTCATCACTTGCTGTAGAAAATATCTCAGAATGATTCCATGACAGATTGTTTCACTGAAGTATGTGACTTACTTTTCTAGCTACTAGTATGTGAATTTTCATAGAGTAGGTACTATAGTAGAATTTAAAATTCCTCAAACTGAAACCTTAAAATGTCATCCACACATGAAAAATGACTGAAACCAATGATATGAACAAGTTGATTAGCATATTCAGTAGCACATTTTTGGATCTGTGTATTAAATTTCCTTGCCAAACACATTTTTTAAAAAACAGCAAAGTGAACAACAAGCTGGATAATCTCAGATGTTCCTTAGACTTCCTAGAGTTATCTGTTGTGCTGTTAGAAGAGGTTTGTTTGTGCAGACTTAGAAGACATTTGTACAGTTAATGTCAAAGCAAATAAGTTGGAAGAAGAAGAGTATTTGAGTGTGTAGCTCATCTTTTTCTTCTGCTTTGAAACAGTTATACATACTAAGTGTGTTTATTTCCTGTGCTCGGATTTGTCATATGATGTGCTCATTTGTCAGGAATGCTGAAAGAAATGAAATAAAAACTAAAAAGATATGCTAACAGATCAATGGAAATAATTAAGAAAATGACAGCAGCAAAGAAAAAGGATTATTCTGCTATATTATACTTTCATAATCTATATTATTTTTTACTAAGGTTAATCTTTTTACCACTGAATTCCATTAAAGGTGTTCAGTTGATCTCACTGTGAAAATAGTAAGCCCTTAGCTGCTCAGAACAATGCCTTTGTGGTAGAGATATTTTTTAACACTGCATTTTGGAATTTGTTAGTTAGAGTTTAAGGAACAAACAGAAAAGTGGTTTTTGGGTACAAAATACAGTGACAAGTTGGGAAGAGATGTCTGCAGCAGTTCAATATGAGACATCTTAAGATGGAGCAAGGAGCCTCTCTGAGGTCTGCTTAGACTTCTGCTAGGAACAGCTTCATGTATCTATTTAGAGACTGAGACAATTATTCAATAGAACTATGAGAACACACAGAAGTGGAGTGTCTGAAGAACTAAGGATGGTTCTGACAGTGATGTCACAGGTGTGAGAATAAAATAGCAAAAGAAAGAGAAAAGAAAGGGAAGTAATCGTATAGCTATTAAAGGCTGAACAAATATTAACTACAAAAAAAGCAAATGGAGACACAATAGAAAACAGAAAAAAACATAACAGATTGGAATAAAAAAATGCAGTCTAAAGAAACAAATGCAGGAGCACAACCGCACTGAAATATGTGACAGGTTGACATCCTGAGATGGTTGGAGGATCTCATGGATGCAGTCTGCTTTGCAGGAGACTCTACACTGCCTAAAGGGGATAGAGAACATCTTAGGTGCAATGCAGCAGCTTGTCTTCTGCCTCACATGCCACATCATTACTCCCCTATGGAATCCAGACCAGGAAGGTAGCTGCAGCCTTACTATGGCAATATGTGAGACAGGAGCATCATGGCAGGAGAATGTGAAACATGGACCACTGGGTAAATGTCATGCTCCGGACTCAAGCAAATGTGAACATTTATGTTGCTAAATACCTTTCTGATAAAATAAATTTTGCAACATGTTTAAGTTGCTCATAGAATTTAAATAGCTTGAATGGTGATCTTATATATCAGATCCTTTCATAAGTCAGAGTACCAGCGAGTGTCTCCACTGCCTGACTTCTGGCACTGACTCTGGTGAGAAAGGCTGTGCTTATTCCATGGCTGCATTCTTCATATGGGCAACTAAAACTAAACTGCCTGTTGAAAATGCTCTGGTGCCAGGAACACTTGGGAGACTGCTAGTTGGCACGAGCAATGCAGAGGTTGCGTTAACATTTAAGATAATTGTAGGACTGTGTCCAGGCTCTGGCACTGTTTTGTTTATTTGGGCAGTTCTCTGATCCCAAGTTCATTCCAAGCTAAAGCAGGAACAATAGTTATTGTGTCATGGTGCTACTGCGCAAGAGACTCAGAAATTCTAGAAAATTCTGACAGCAATATAAATGTACTGCTTGTTTAGATGTTATTTATTTGTGATTTTTTCAAGTACACTTGGCTTTATTTCACCCTAAATTGTAACTGCAAAGATTTTCAGGGAAGATAGACGTTGTCAGGGAAGAAAATTATGTTGAGCCCCAAGGGAGCACAATGAAACTTAGACATAGCAAGGGAAGGATCTGACCAGGCAAAAGGGAGCAGTCAGTCCAAGAGAAAGTGTTCTGAGAGCCCAGGCTGGCACTTTATTAATACCTCGGAGAAACCTAGACCGATGTTTCATTTCTTAGCAGTTTTATTCCAACAAATCTTGACTTGGAAAGGCTTGAAAATTGTTAGCACTCAACTAAATCAGCTCTTTCTTTGCAGGTGTGCCTATTAAAAATACAAAATATACTGAAATAGAAATGCTTTTTTGAAGATGTGTTCTTAGCTCTTATAAAAGCTAGGAAGTTTATCTATTAGTAACTGTAAGGGTCCTGAGAACATCCCTGCTCTGGGCGGCGGGGTGGGGGAGTTGTGCCCTGGGCCCAGGGCAGCATGAGCACAACTGTTGATGTGGGGAGAGGCTCCCAACTGCTTTCAGCTGAGGCTCTCACCTGGGCCCACCTGAGCTACAGCTCCTGCCACCTCACAGCTGTGTGCTTGGCTGTGGGACCTGTTAAGCCAGGCCTATATGTGGGCCCACAGCCCAGCCTTGCCTCAGCCCATCTCCAGGGAGGTGCCTGATGCCCAGACCTGGGGCTGCCCCTGTGTCCCCACTGCCCTGCTCCTGGATGGGCTGGGACAGGCCCTGGCTGTCAGGTCCTACCTGGACAGCTCTCCTGGGGAGCCCCCAATACTGCCGGCACCCCAAACCCAGGGAGAAGCCGGCCCTTGTAGCACCCTTACAGGTAAGACAGACATTTCACAAGCATGTTGATGTGGGTGGCTGTTTTCACTGTCACATCTCTCCCTGTGCTGTAGTGTGAGGCCCTGAACAGCTTTGCAAATGGCCAGTCATGCACTTCAGGAAACCTGATGACAGAAGCTTTTGTGGGAAAGGTCACACACTCTATCATCCTTCACCACACTTGCAGTTTAGGAGGTCTCTCATGGCTCAATTTTATGATTTTTTTTATTTTTTTTTTTTTTTTTTTACTTTCTGTGACCTAGAAAGTCAATTTTCAGAATTAAAATTCAAATTTTAAAGTCCCCTGGAGGGAATAATCTTTAATCACATCTGATCCAGAGTCCAGCTGTTTTTTTTTTTTTCTCTATCCAAATATTGCTAAATTTTAAACTTATTCAAACACAAACAAAGAAGAGAGTTATCCTGAGACTGTGATCGACATATGCACATGTAATCATTTCTGGTACCTGAAAGGTGAAAAGGTTTATAGGCTGTGAGATATTTTTACCACAATTCAAAAAATGCAACCTTTTCATTGCTTCTCACTTTGGTTAATGTGATATTTTCCCTTTCATAATGAATAAATGTACAAAATGACCTTTAGATTTAACTTGATTAACTTGATTATTCATCATTAAAATGTTGTTTGTCACCCTCCATATGGAAAGTATGTAAATTTATCCAGAGAGTGGGGATGTGCTGTTCATGTTGAAACAGATAACATTTATATTATTATTGTGTTATTTCCAAGTTTACCTCTACATTGGTTATACAAGATATTTTCTTACAAGTGATATTAATAACACTTTGCAAATCTGAAATTTACCATTGCTGAATTTTTTTAAGAGGTTATTTAGCTTATTGAAAGCTAAATGCTTGCATAAGTAGAAGCTATAATATAGCTTTATGTTTTATATTTGAATAATTATTTCATTCATTATTTCTCTTCCACGTCATAATTTGTTCTTGCAATACTTGACCTATGGATAGTTATTCAATTAAATTTTTACACAACAACTAATAAACCTGAGCAATTTACCTTTAGTCAGGAAAATTCTCATCAGCCATATACTGTTCCTGACAGCACTTTTAAGGTTTTAAAGTTAGTTTTTAATAATTCTTGAAATATTACCCTGGATTTTATTGTTTGGACCGCTTCGTGGCACTTTGAAATTAGGAGATGTCCTTAATATATTAACAGGCTAGTAATAAATAATGGAAGAATATAGTTGCACTTTGAAGTTCAATGGAAAAACAGTTAAATTTAGTGAGAATAGGTTTGATGTTGTCAGAAATATAGGGAAGTCAGCAAAAGATATCCATCTATTTTTCTGCTTCTGGAACGAAACTCAATAAAAGAGAAAATCTTCCTTTAGGCCATAAAGTGACCATGTAATTAAAATTGGTGGTAGTGTCTATACCCACGTACCTTCAGTAATGTTGTTATTCCTGCACCTCTTGGAAGACCAAATAAGGCCAAAGAGAATTCGTAATCATTTTGATGGCCACTTTGCTGCCCTTCCACCTGTCTCCCAGAACTTTTGCTCAGAGATGTGGCCCTGTAATTTTCTCCCAACAGGGCCTGGCTCATTTCTCCTCAGAGCACACATTTAATTTGACTGCCGTGACGTTAGGAATATGGTAAGCCCTTTCCCATGTTTCAGGGTGGAATGAATTGCTGTGTATCTGAGTTTATCATAGATGAAATCTGAATATTGAGATGTCTAACACTGTGTTGCCTGCTGATGGTATTAGAAGCTGTAAAGGAAGGTATAGGGTTGCAAATAGGACAACTGGATTTATATGTCCACTGTCATGAAATTAGACATGTCATTATTACTTCGTGGTAATAATTGACTTCACTGGTCCTTTCTTCATGGTAATTCCTCTAAACAGTATTGAGGTTATTGGACTGTGTTATTAAAATGCTGATATAACTTCAGATATCTTTTAGAAAACGTGCCTAGTACGAGTAATCAAAACAGTAGTAGATCTCAGTTTAATATGTTTATTCACTAGTAGTTAATCTGTGATGTTTTTAGTGGTGTACACGCTGAAAGATGATTGTATGTCTTTCTCAAGAACTGCAGACCATTTCAGATTGGGTTAAGGTGACTACTAGTGGTCTGATACATTTTGCTGTCAGTAAGTGGTTTATAAAACCTATTGTATGCAAAGTGTCACTCTGATTAAATCAGGAGAGTCCTACCAAGCACAGCAGTTTAGAAAGAAAGATTCAGTCTAAGAGGACATATTGTACCGCAGAATACCATTACCTAAATTTAAATGGCTAGATGATGGGTAAATTTGTAAAATTTCTTTAAAAATAGTTCTAGCTATCAATATTTTTGTATGACTTTGTAAAGCAAGCGTACACATACCTTAATGGTTTCCCTTCCCACTGAAAGAAGTGAATTCTCTAAATTAGGTATCACTAGTTACAATGTGTCCCAGAGGAGATAAGCATACATACATAACTTGATGCAATCCGGTGTTTGTAGGCTGGATTTATTTATTTTTTTTCTTTCTCTTCTCCTTCATTTTACTCCCATTGTTGTGTTTAATAAGCCTGAACTATTTAACTTCTACCTCTGATGAATCTGTGGTGTCTCTGATGTGCAGTCTGTGGTCCACTGAAATACGATACATCAGAATACAGTTTGTGAAAAAACTGTCAGTTTCTAATGGTTCTTCATGTCTGCTGGCATCTATATTCACATGACTCTGGCCTTAACCATTATTTTAAATTACAATATTAGTAACGGTAATAATAAAATCATCTTTTGTAAAGCAATAGCATTTTGTTTACTTAAATGTTAATTGCTTTATTTGTTTGTCTTCCTCCCCTCTTTCCAGGTGACTTTTTCATTGGTATAAATGATGGACTATGAATTTTTAAAATAAGTATCAAACAGATTTTCAAAAAAGACTTTCAAATAGATATAAATCAGGAACTCCAGTTATTTGCCAGGCAGCACTTTTTTTTGAGATTTGTAGTAGAAAGATCAAATCCTTACTCAGTTCTCCCTTGTAGCTGCATTGTTTTCAGACTACCTGTAAAACAAGGAATTATTTCCTTGCAGGTATACTATAATTAGTAGCACAGATCTTAAGTCAGGTGACTCAAACATACATTTCACAGTGGACAATGTTCAAGGCCAGGTTGGATGAGGCTTTGAGTAAACTGGTCTAGTGGAAGGTGTCTGTGCCCATGGCAGAGGGATTGGAACAAGATGACCTTTAAGGTCCCTTTGAACCCTAAACATTCTATGATTCTATGACAGTATTAGCTGTGATTACAGTGTGTTTAGCCCTTCTACTTTGATGACTGTTTTCAGCCTTTCCCTCTCCACACCAGCAATGATTGAGTCTCCATATAAATCTCTGAATAATTTTGAGAAGACCAAAGTGCTATACTTTTGGCAAAACTCCACAATAATAAAAGGCTGTACTTTTTAAAACCAAGTTTATCTAGGTAGTGATGACCATAAGAGAGAATGCATGAGAAAGAATAACTGGACAAGCACATATACTGTTTCCCTGAAAGACTTCCCAGCCTTCAGCATTATTCAGATCTCAGTAATTCTTGAGCCTGATGTGATTTGTCTGTTCACTAAATTTTCAGCTGATCTTTCTTTCATGCTCTTGTTCAGTCCCTCCTTGAATCTATGTAGATTTCTTGCACTTAGCATAGATTTTGTCACACTGTTCCACTGGTCTGATACCCCTTCAGAGAACAACCTTTTACTTCTGTTTATTTTGAATTTGATACCTGCTACCTTCATGTAATGGCCCATAATTCTTCTGCTGGAAGAGACAATGAATGCTTGATCCCTATCTACCATCTCTTAATCACTCTTGATTTTGTAGACCTCTATTACATCTGTGTAAGCTACCTCTTGCCCAGTTTTAAGGGTCTCAGCCCAACCCATTTTTCATATGGAATTTTCTGCTCATATGGGAGTTGAGCATACCTTTGATAAACCTTTCTGCCTTTCTCTGAAAATTTTCCAGTTCTAAAGTAACATCCCTCTGTTCTTTACTTCTGTATCTATTGTATCAGAGTTCTGTTGCCAATTGTTAATACTATGCTCTGTTACTGTTTTCATTACATGGATTTTGCATCCTTCAACCTTGGTTGATTTGATCAGCCCTGATTTATGTGAGGAAGCAGGTGACAGGACTGAAAATATGACTGTTTAGAAGGAGGCAGTAAGTATGTTCACACTGAAAGATTTCCATGGGGCACCTAGTCTCATAGCTGAAAGAGATGATAACAGATAACAAAGCATATTTTCTCATAAGAATTAATGTATTTCGGGGGAGATGAATATAGGGACTTGAATACAAGTTTAAATAGGCAGCATATGTGATGTAGAGGATGGTGTGGAAAAGGAAGATCACAGCTGAAGGAGATGGCTTTCCACTTTTTAGAAACGGTTATTGTTCTAGAAGATTTCAGCCCCTTCAGACAGCAAAAAAGAGTGATGGTAAATGTTCAGTCTAATAGATGAAGAAGCAGGAAAAAAACCCCATCTCCTTAGGATGACATTGATAAGATCCGCTCCTGAACCTTCTCTTCTCTAGGCTAAAGAATTCCCGACATTCCTCATAAAAGAGAGACTTCAGTCTTTTCACCATATTTGTAGCCATTCATTGGACTCTTCCCAGTATGTCCATGTCTCTCTTGTAGTGGGAAGCCCAGAACTGGACACAGTACTCTAGGTGTGGCTTCACCAGCACTGAATAAAGGGCAGAATCATGTCCCTTAACCTACTTGCAACATTCCTCCTCATGCAATGCAGGATACTGTTAGCTTTCTTTGCTGATTCATGTTCAGCCAGATGTCCAGCAGGACCCCAAGGTACTTTTCTGCCAAGCTACTTTCAAGCTGGCTGGGTCCCAGTGTGGGTTGGTGCCTGGAGTTTTCTCTTCCCAGGTGCAGGGCTTTGAACTTCTCTTTGTTGAACTTCATGAGGTTCCTGTCAGCCCACTTCTCCAGTCTGTTGAGGTCTCTATGGCAGCAAAATCCTCTGGTGTATCAACCACTAATCCCAGCTTGGTGTCATCAGAGGATACACTCTGCTCCACCATCCAGATTATTAACGAAGAAGTTAAACAGGACTGGGCCTAGTATTGACTCCTGAGGTACACTGCTAGCTAATGACCTCCAACTATACTTTGTGCCACTGATCACCCAACTCTGGGGCTGGTGGAACAATCAGTGGCCCATTCAGCTAGTTTTCAATCTACCTCACTGTCTGCTCATTCAGCTCATACTTCAACAGCTTCTCTCTGAGCATTTTATGGGAGATAATGTCAAAGGCCTTACTGAAGTCAGGGTAGACAGTATCCACTGCTTTCCCCTCACCTACCAAGCCAATTATTTCATAACAGAAGTTTACCAAGTTAGTCAAGCATGGCTTGGTGATTCCATGCTGGCTACTCCTGGTGACCTTGTGTCCTTAATGTGCCTGAAATATTCTTTATTTCTCTCCAATTGTAGTATTTAGTTTACTCTTTTGGCTGCTACCAAGTACTGAGATAATATTTTCAAGGAGTCACTTAGAACATCATCCTTTGGTGAAGGACTGTTGAGGAACTATTGAAAACTCAAGGAGCCTAAATAAACTCAGTATACACAACTGGATGTGTCTGTAAGGGAGGACTTTTCCTTACAGAAAGTATGTTAGCTCTTCCTGAGGAGACTATTTTTAAGAATTCACTAATTCCATCACAGCATTTATGAAAAACTCCTCTCAATGACCTTGTTCTCAGTGAGGTGACCCAGGCTGCCAATCACTCTCCTGGCCACTCCACCTGCCCCAACCTGTCCTGCTCCTTGGCTGAGGGAGGTAGGATGCACTGGGCTGGTGAGGCTCCTACCTTGATGGATACCCTGTGGCTCCAGTCGTCTGGCCTCAGAGAGCTGCTGGACCTTGCTGTGGCAGGACACAACCCTTCTCACTGGTTCTACAAGACTCTGGACGACTTTTTGTTGCTGTGGTTTTAGATGAAGAATTTATTGTTAGTTTTCATTCTTTTCACTATTTGCTCCTCAAACTCTTTCTTGGCCTGCATAGTTCTACTTTTTATATCTAAACTGTCAACATTTATGAGGCTTTTCATTTTCTTTATTTGTGTATGACAGTATTTAGAAAAATACTTTCTGGTTCCTAACACTATCTTTTACTTTGCTGGATAGGCATGCTGGCTTTATTTTTTCATTTTTCAAATCTTGTTTAGTAGGTGATATGCACTGTTGCTGTATTTGCTATACAGTTTCTTTCAGAAATTTCCATGATGCTGGGATAGGGTTTAATTTTCTGAGTTCTCTCTTTTGGTTTAATTTTAAGATGTTTCCTCGTTCTTAACGTAGCTTTCTTCTCTGAAGTACAGTACAATGGTAGTACATCTTTTGGTCCTTGTTGTTCCTGTTTTGATGTTTAAACTAAATATATTCATATCAGTGTTACACAGTGGTACTTCTGCTATGAGATTTCATAATCTTTGCCCTGTAATATTTTGAACCACATTCTGCGCGTTATTCACTAACAAGATTATTTCAGCCTTCAGTTCTTTCTGTAATTCTTTGGGGAAAGAGCATGCTAGTTTGAATCACCTTAGGTTGAAAAGATAACTGAACTTAACACTCCAGGGTATGGACAAACTTTATAACAATCAAGCTGTTGCATAAAGACATGTAAAAATTCCCTCTTTAGATCTCTATAAAATGAAAAAAATGATCTTTGTTGCATTCTTCTGAGGAAAAAAAAAAAAGGAAAGTGGGACATCCCTTCCAGGAAAGCACTGTGGGGAGGAGTGCATGAGGGAAAAAGATGCCTTTGTGAAGCCCTGACCTAGCATCTAAAGTGTGAAAGGTAACAGTGTTTTCTACACATCTGTGTGCTCATAGTTTCCTTCTGACTTGCTGTAAGTGGCTTCCTGCCCACTTGTTGCCCTAGCTACTTCAAATAAACTTACAGATAGCTATTTAAATACCCAATAGCCACTTCAAACAGCCATTCCTACCTTTCTCAGTACACTGAACACAGATTTTAATAGGGGCACTGAGCTCTGGGTTCTGGATTCTGTGAAGAGGTACAGACACCTAAAAACCAGGCATTTTTGCATTGAGTTTTAAACAGCTAAATCTTATAGGGTTTAGCTTCTAACTTTAAATTCTAGTTTAGCCAAGCAGTGATTAAAGGATGTTCTTGTTCCCCAGGAAAACATAACTCAGCTCTATTAACAACATTTTAGACAAGTTCTCACACTCAGATGTTTTCATTTATGGAATGTGACTGTTTTAACACTTGAATAAGAAAGATGACAGTAAGTATTTTCTACTCTTACCTACCTGAATGTTGTGATATATTCAACATTGCTAATGGCAACCGTTAAATAAGAAATAGGTTTCTAGGATCTCAGAAATTCATACCAGGCTGTATAAACTGATTTTCATCTCCTGTCAAAGATTCAGTCATAATATTTCCTGGAAAACTAGATCATTAACAACACAACAGTGCTGCTGTAGTCGTATGGTCATACTATGAAACAGTTTTATCAAGAAGGATCCTACTGTGGTAATCTGGTGATTTTGATTTGATTTAGTAACCTCATGAGACACAGTCTAAAGTCATGGTATAGCAGAATCACAGAATGGTAGGGATAGGAAGGGACCTCTGGAGATCATCTAGTCCAGGAGACTCCAAAACCTCTCTGGGCAGCCTGTTCCAGTGCTCTGTCACCCTCACAGTGAAGAAGTTTTTCCTCATCTTCAGATGGAACTAAAGTCAGTAAACTTAACAATAATTCAACAATAAGTCAAGGCTGGTGAATTTAAGTTTTAAATGTTGCTCTTATGTAAAAATCAAAATCTAATTTTGCATGTGCAAAGCTGTTCTTATTTAAAATTCAAAATCTAATTTTGCATGTGCAAAGCTGTTACTGTAACTTTAAAACTAACCAAAAACTTTCCTTAGTCATGGACAATTCAATTTTTTAATCAAAATATGAAGTATGGGATTTATCAGAGGAGAAGCCTCAAATCAAGAGTCTTTTTTCCTACAGCAAGTATTCTTAACTGAAATATAGAATTAAAATATAAAAGGAATTCCTGACATTAATGAGTCTGACAGAAAGGAGATGTGATTTAAAAGCTTCTGAAACATGTTCTCATCAGTAGGTCCCTGAAGTTATTTACTGTCATTTATTATACACCAGATTTTGGATAAGGCTATGGCTGAAGGCAGACTCTGCAATAAAATGTTTAATGGCTTTTGAATTTCAGGTTGTGCAGCAGAGTAATATCTACTTATTCTCATACTGTGTTTTTCTACAGTGGCTCCTTTCAGTTTGATCTCCACCATAAAAATTCACACTTGTCACTATCTATTTGTGCCTTTGTTTATTGATATCTTTCCGTTTTCCAATCTTCTTGTTTTTATGATTTCATCTAAACAAAAGTTTCTTGGAAGCAGTTATTGGATACAGTGCTCTGAACTGTGAAATAGTATTTTATATTTCTTCATTTGGTTTATGTTGAAGTATTTGTTTACTTTGTATTCTAGAGCCTTTTTTACAACATTCTAAAATCTGTAGAAATGCAATGTTACATTTCATTCAAAATATATTAATGTCTTTGGTTTTGAAGATCAGCACAGAAACTTTTGTAACTAACTGAGTAAACTTCTTTGCAACTGAAATAATCCACACTGTCTAAATAACAACATTTCCACTATTAAATGCTGCACTCTCAAACACTTTACAAAGAGTGAAGGACAGACTCCTCTACTCTCTTTATGTTTAATAATTTCAAGTATTCTCAACTCGATATCGAATTAGTCCTTGAAAGGGAGAGAAACAGAACATAATATTTGGTAATTAATATCCCTTTAGGAATAACAAAAACAAAATGCAGAGAATTTGAAGGAACTGCTCCAAAATACGTGAAGTCAGCATCACAATTATGGCTGGAAAGCATACTGCTGTGCCTCTCAGTGTTCAGTTCGGTGGCTTTTTCTGTGAGGAATCGTAAATGCCTGCTCTTGTCTTCCATTTATGAAGCACTTCATAAGGCATCAGAACTCTTTGAAATGACTATCCAGGGAAGAAGCTACTCTGCTAATAGATTTCAGTTTTGGTTCACCAAGGCTAGCCTTTGAATAAGTTCAGTCCCTATTTGAATCATAGTTCATTGGTTCTATTATTATTATTATGCTACCCAAAAGCACACTCTGTTTCAATATCTGTGTCTTACAGACTATGCTGTTGCTTTTAATCCTCACCCTATTACTTGTTGTTAAAGTCTATCCTGCTTGCAGGAGGAAGAAGTGTTTTGAGTGAGATTCCCAGCCCAGAACATGGTCTCAGGTGCTGGGAATTCTGGGGAACCTAGGACCCCACATCAACAACTCAATTAGCAGAGCTGCTCCACAGACACTACCAGACCACTGAGACTGTAGTATTCAGTGAATTAACAAATTCAATGATTTTTATGCCCCTATTTTGTTAATAACAAGAATTTCTGCCTTCTTTCAAATGAACTGTCCTTTTGGTAACTTGCTTTATTGTAACATGAACCAGCAAAGTCACCTTTCAACTGCCACAGTTGCTTGATAGCACCTAAAGGATAGTTCTTTACCGAGAAGTCAACACACCAGACCTAGAAAAACCTAGAATACAGGAAATGTAACACCTGAGCTCACAAATCAGGAATATTGTGTGATATCCTCACATTGAACCTGATGCTCCATGTCACTGGGGGGTTGGAACTAGATGATCTTTAAGGTCCCTTCCAATCCTAACCACTCTATGATCCCATGATTCACAAAGAGACATACTTGCTGTTGTCTGGTCTTCCTTAACAGCTAGCTCTGGGCAGTTTCCTGCTCAGCCATTTACCTAAGCACTCTCAAGGGTTTATATAGACATCTAGTTTTCTCTGGAGAGAAGGCCTTTCAAGGAATTTAGGCCATCCAAATATATCTCTGAATATCAATTGAATGTCCATACTGCTCACCTCATTCTTGATATTAAGGAGTTCCTATCAAAGAGATTACTTTTTTACCAATATAATAAATTTACTCTCTGACTTTAAAAATAGTTTACTGTATTCAAGAGCAATGGATTATGAAAGGAAAAAGATGGAAGACATAATTTCTCAATAGCTGTCCTATGACTGAAATTTACTTACACAGGAGAAAGAAACATCTGTGAATGTCCCCCTTTTTAGTGCTTTTTTAACTTCACTGAAGTACAAAGTCATACTACATACCCCCAGAAATCAACATAAAAATACAAGATATCTGTGCAATATGCAAAGTAAAAGAGATTAGACACACTTTTAATTATCAATTAAGAACTGCAACTATTCTAATTCAGTCATACTCATGATTATGCAAGAGTGAAATAGATGTTGAAAATTTGCCAAATGTAGGAAATTGACAGTAATTAAATCATATGATTACCAGTCAAATCTCTCAAATATATTCTCACTACCACTCTGTACACTATAACAGTGTAAGGGGGTTACCAAATTCTGCCATCAGTGTGTGGCAAACATTTTTATTCTTATAAGCATAGATTAAAATTTAGCTGGAAAATAGTTGAAACTTAATAATCCAGCAATGGAAATCTCGCACAGCACAGGCAGGAAAAGCGGCTGACAAGGAAGAGAGGTTATTTTGCCTGCAGAAAGGAATGACACATGTAGCTGAGCTACTACCATCAAGACAGCTTTGAGTACAGTGAAAGATGCAAGAAAGGTATAATCATAGAAAAGTACTATAATTTTCCAGAACAAGATGCGGAGATTGGGAAAGGACTATTTAACAAGAAAAAAGAGCACTCCATTTCAGTGCCTGGCATACACGTCCATGCACAGACATTACCTCCTTGGAAGAGGGCTCCTCCTGGCAGGTTGGTCGTGGCAGGTGGGGAAGGGAAGGGACCATCCTGTGAAAGAGCAGACTTGCACCCCCTGTGACACCACATGGCAGCTTTGGGCAATGCCCACACTCAGAGGAGCACACCTATTGCTTGTCTCCTCACTCCTTCGCGCAATCACTGAAGCACGAAGATCCTCCCATGATGTCAGTACAAGGTCTCATTGTCTCCTTCTTTGACAGATCGTCTGTTCCTTCCCTATGCTGCTAAACTATAAGCAACCCTCCTGAGGCTTCTGACCCCAGAAATATTTTACCTGACTCATCTTCCTACTGGTTACCTACTTCCATTCTTTTTCCCTCTGTCATCTTCCATGCTGCAAGAAGGGAGCTGCTGCACCCTTTGCTTCTCACAGTGTGACAATAAAAGTAGATGGTGATTTTAAGGAAGTCAGTGTGATTATGAAGAAGTTTCTTCCAGATTCTCCTTCAGAACACTCTAAGTGTACCATTAAATTTGCTAAGTGCCAGCTTGTGGCGAGATGGTTTGCCAGCTTTATTCTGATATTTTTATCCTAACAGGACTAACAAGGAGATGAAGGTTATGTTTTGTGTTTAAGTAGACTGTAAAGGAACAGAAATGCATTCATGATGACAGACCCTCTAGAATAGGCTGGAACATAGATTAAATAAAATTTCCAACAATGTCCATGGTTACTGCAATAGTGATAGAATTATAGAGTAGTTCATGTTTATGAAAAATATTACCAAACCAGAAGTCTTTGCCTTTGCATAGTGTAGCAAAAGATGGGGATGGAAGATGAGACAAAAAGTGCTACATCAGAGGTGTTCTGTGAATGTTTTTAGATGAGCAAAATTAATTATTTTTTAATATTGAGGTAATTTTCAGCTCGCAAAATGCAGTGAATTTTCAGACAGCAAGTTAGTTATAGGGGTCTGAAAATGCATGATGGTCCTGTACAAGATCTTTTTGAATAGTCAAAAGGGAAGACTGCAGACTGAAGAGGATGAAAACCTGAGTAAAGTCAATCAAATTGCAACAGCTTACAAACTTCTATTACCTCATTCTATGAACATGTGTTTCTCATCCTATTTAAAAAGTAGATCATACCTGTGACTGTAAGCTAATGTTTTCTGTTTCGCAGTTTAGATAAGCAAAAAATACAAAAGTGGTCTGATAGTGTGATTCTTTGAATGCAATGAATTTGTTGAAATATCTTTCCTGTTTGTTGGTCTGTAACCAAGGATTTTTATGTTCAAATTGTGGCCTCTGTTTTGCCTTTATAATTTTATATCTTTCTCCTCTTGAGGGTTGTTACTGTAATTCTCTCTTAATCCTAGTTGGAAAGATTGTGATATAATATTCCATTTTCTCAGTTTAGTTGTGTGTCAGCACAGTTAGTACTTCTGTCTTCTTTTTTTTCATGTTTGGCAGAAAGAAAAAAGATTCTTGATAACTGTATTCCAAGTTCCTTATGAATACATGTTTTTGCATTTCCTCTTATAGTAATGCCAAAATATTTTCCTGTCAAATTACATGCCAAATAATATCTAACTAAATCTAGATTCTGGAGATAAAATTTAACACTTTTTCTTGGTAGTGTGACTGCATAATGCTGTCATTTTGCACTCCTTGGTCTGGTATAAGGAGTAGGTTGTACTCCTTACTCTGGTATAAGAAGGTTGTTCCCCTTAAATATAGCTAGATCTCAAAAAATCTGTTGGAATAACTTGGCTAGTGACAATCCACTTCAATATTTATTTAATGTTATCTATGTTATAGTGTGTTTTACAAACACAATCTTTGGAAAGCCCAGATGAATCAGATTAATAAAAGGCACATGGAATTGATCTGTTATAAAAATGAAATATTGAGTACTGTCTGCACAGTGCAACACAAATAGCTGGTTCCCCAAAATGAGGATTGGCTCTTCAGTTAGCAGACTGTTCTTACACACCCATTCCTGTCCTTTGATATCTCACTACTTTTGCTTGTTATGTGGCTGACTGTGATTGAAAAGAGGAAGCAGGATGATAAGGTCAATATGAAAATCCTGAGTGATAATAATTTTAAAGATACACTATACTCTGTCATGATCTTTTAAAGAATCAAAAACTGTCCCAGCACTTTAGGATGAGGGTCAGAGATTAGTCTCTGACAGACCCAGCTCTCTGTTCCGCAGCCACCTTTTTCAGTTACCCAACTAGCAATCACCTCCAGAATTGTTCTACCACTGTCAGTTATGCAGAGTATCCTTGAACCATCAGATGTGCCAATAAACCACATTTTCCTTCACTGAAATTTTCTCCTATGTCCTGAATCTAACCCATGCCCACCTCAAACCTGAACACTTCCATTCTTGTACACAGCATTGAAAGATGCTTTATTCCTTTGGTGAAACCTTCTCTGATGCACAACAATCACTCTGTGACCTGTCTGTGTCAGACAGACATCTATCTGGCTTCCCTGGAGTTGGCTGAAAATCTCTTCTCTCCCTCAGGTTTCACTCTCTGCTTAACTCATTGACACTGTATTTATTGCAAGGTCAGACAGCCTGGAAAAGACAGCAGCTTGCAGGGAACTCAGTATTCAGCTTCTCTGGGATTAATGAAAAGGAGTTCCACAGAAGCCACCTCCTTCTTGTCACAGTCTATATGTCTTGAAGAAATGTGTGGAGGCACTGAGATCTGAGATTGGACTGGCAAAATCACACCAAATCCCTTGCTGGCACAGGGGATCCTTCAGGTTATTGTATATCAGTCATATTGTCTCGTGTTTGCAGTGGACCTGAGAGACTTCTGAATAACTTTAAGCTTGACTTGCTCCTTGCATTTTGCTCAGTCCTTCCATTTAATGGCTTTAATAGAGACCATATAAAATAATCAAAATTTTTATTTTTTATTATTATTTTCTTTTAATCTTGTGAACTAAACAGATGTCAGTCTTCTGCTGGTGGTGGCTAACAGTGCCTTTTTGCATTTTTTTTGCCTTGCATTCTCCCATATGGCACAGTGACCTTGAGGGGTGTGCAAATGCAAAATCTGGGGCATGATGAAAAGCAAATATTCTGTCATTAAATGAAAAAAATATGGATGAGGGATCGAAAGTGGGCAAATGTAACTCAAATTGAAAAGTACCCTTTAGATTTCTGTTATTTTCTTATCTAGAGAGTCAAATAATTAGTTTTATTCTGCAAGGTAGCTATTTTTTAAAAACTGACTTAAATGAATCTTTAATATAATATGAATTCTACTGAAATTAATCCTACAGGCTTTTCTGTGTGGTGAGAAGAACATAATCTCATAATCAGATTTATTTTAGGATTGGATTACACAGAGTCACAGAATGTTGGGGATTGAAAGGGACCTC
>NW_010333617.1:0-8737 GCF_000700745.2 Antrostomus carolinensis
AACCATTCTATGATTCTATGATTCTAAGGCAAAAGTGAGAATAAGTGCTTAAGAGGTGGGATATTAGGAATTTTACAATTAAGATCTCTTCTCTCTCCTCGTGGATGCACTTCTCGTGCTCCTTCCACATATCCCCACTCCCCCTTCATGATCTCAAGTTTTTCCTTCCTGAGCAGCTCTCTATGTTGTCCTCTGCTTTCTTTGTGCTCTCTCCTCAGCATAAGTGGGACTTGTGAGGGAACAAATAGCCATATGGGACTTCAATTCTGTGTCCAGTCTCAGTCAGCTGTGAAGAAAAACAAAACACACAGTTCGTGATACCTTGCACAGGTTCTTCTGCCTGCAAAACACCGTCCCCATTAAGATTTCTGCCTTTTAGGGCCCCACTTTTATCTCATTAACACTGCTGCATCTTCTCCCGTACTTTGTGTGCCGCTTGCGTGGCCCATGGGATGAGTGCAGGCCTTTGGGCTGTGCTTGGTAGTCTTGGGCTTTGACTCCCTCCTGCCTTTAGGACTTAAACTGGCTTGTGGGGGGAAATTTGTTCCCCTCAGGAGGTTGGATTTTCTGTCATCCCTGCAGTATCAAGCTTTTGTGTGCCCTCTGCAGCTCTCTGACTTCAGGGCATAACATATTTTCAGTATTTCGTAGCAGGTTCGTTTGGAGATCTTCCAATACTTTCCTGAGCTGCTTTTTTGTTTCAGTCTGTGGTGGTGGTCCTGTCCTCTTGCAGGTACTCAGCTGCTGGTTTTGGTGTGTTTGATGTGCAGCATCAGAGCAACAGCTCGCTCCCCACAGTTTTACCTTCCCTTACAAACACCGAGCAGTTAAAACCAACGTTCATTTCATGTTTTCTACCATGAGCAGCACTCCTCGCATTTCATTGCTCCCGTCTCCCAGTTCGGTGCTTCCAGCAGGCCTGGCTGTATTTTGGGTCTAGTCTCAACTGTCTATGAGTGAGGACAACTTCACTGCACCCCACACAGACTCTCTGATGAGTACAGGTTTCTAACCAGTGCTTCTGCTCCCTCTCTGATGGCCTCCTGCATCCGTGGAGGCCCTGCTCCCTTCGGAGCATCACGCCTTGGCCGTGTCGTCACCTCAACGCATCCCCTTTCAGCCATCTGGAATGGCTTCAGGCTTTTATATTGGAATAATGAAGCAGAATAATCTCAATTTTTCTAAATACATCCATTTAATTCAACTGTTCATTATCCTGCACTATGTTTAAACCACCTGCTTTTACGTGCCAGACAGCTCTGTCAAAAGCATCTGCATCAATAACTAAATGGCCAGGTGAAGGCCAGATGTACTATTTGGCGTCAAGGTCGTAGTCAAAGATGCAGCTGATGGCATCAGGCAGATAATCGGGTGCATGTAGAGGAGTGAACGTCTGAAATTGAACCTTTACATTTCTGCAACCAGCACAGACTGGTTGTAAATTTGGGGTAATTCCTGAGCTAAACAAGTATTACATCCTGAATCCTCCAGTTCATAAAGAGCCACGAGACAGAGTCAGCAGCTGGAAAGCTGGTTGTGTGGCACACTTCTGCTGATAAGACTGCTTAGACTGGGAAACCAAGGGTCCAGGCTCTGGGGAGAAGAGGTGTCCTGAAAGGCAGTGACCTTGGACAGAAGGAGGGGGCCTGGAAGGAGGATGGCACTGATCCTGGAAGCAGGGGCAAGTCCTGGAGATCAGGCAGCAGGCAGGTGTCCCACTGGCTGGCCATGTCTGTCTGGCCACCTGCATGGCTGTGGGTGGAAAGCACGTATGTCTGTCAGCTGGTCAGTCTGTGCCAGTGGGACCCCCTCCAGGGATCTGGTGTGCTTGCAAGCCTCCAGCAACTCCCAGTATCCAGACTGGCAGCAGGCTGGTGTTTCACTCGCTCCCACCCTGGCAGTGACCAGCTCTGTCCTGCTCCAACAACACAAAGCAGTGGCAGACTTGTTGCCGCTGATCAGAGGGCTTCAGCTGCTTCATGCTGCCCCAGCCCTTATGGACATGTCACAAGCTCTCCTCTCGTAGGGTTTTGGTTTTTTCCTACTTTTAGACATAAATTTTAAATGTTAAAAATAAATTTTTGTACATTGAAGGCTAGAGCTAAGACTGAGAGTGTTTATCAGAAAAACAGGGTCAAGAATTCACAACTACCCTCAGAACAAGCATTTGGCAATGCTAAGAAAGTAAGCGATTGACATTAGATTTTAAATCTAAACACAGCAAAGCGTGAAAACATAAGCAGTTTGCAAGCAGTTTCAACTCTAGCCTGTAATGTCACCATAAGAATTAAAAAAATATTTTCAAAAGTCACCTTATTTGTCATGAGGAATGACAACAGTGATTAGGATGCTACGGACCTTGCATGGTGACTACAGACAGAATTAGGGCTGTTTGGGCATAGAAATACAGGTGGAGTTTGTCTGCAGATATAGATACAAATGTGCTCAAACATGACAAGGATGGACATGCACAGGCATTGGAGAGCTAAGGCTGAACAAAGGTATCTGTATAGCCAGTGCCATACAAATTAGCTCTCCTCTTGTTTGTATCAATAAATGTACACAACTGCTGAGCTGTGAGCCTTTTATTTGCATATAGTAAATCCTAATAAACCCCTCATTAGGCTTATTAGGCTTAAAATCATGTGGAGCATGTAAGCAAAATATTACTTCTTTTTCTGGGTCTAAGGTTTACAACCATTGCCATTTCTAGTAAGAAAAAGTATCATATACATTGTTCATGTTGATATTTAGCAGCTTCATGAGTACTTTGAGGTAGGTCACTAAGATGTGTAGAGATTCATTACTGGGGCTGTTTTTCACTCAGTAGGTGCACTTAAAAACCTGTTAGTGATAGCGATATTATGTCTAGCAACAATCTGAAGTTCACAGGCATGAAATGTTACTGATAAAATTAGCATCTTTAAATTTAGATAACAAAAGGTGCTCATGGAAGAAGAGGGAGAGAGAAAGGTGCGCTAGCCATCTTCAGTGTTTCTGCTACATGGAATTAGGTTCTACTGTGAGATTTGTTACTAACTTGAGGCACATATATGTCTATTTAATCATTTAATTGTACCTGGAACAGCTTGAAAGAACATAAAAAACCTGGCAAGTTGGTAGCTTGGGTTTTTTTCCCCACTCCGTGTCTTACAAGAGTGAATCAAGATGAAACTAGCATCAGCTCCTAGCAGTCAGACCACATGTCCCCTGTGTAGATCTTTCTGGCAAAGAGAGGACCATGTCCTTGCTGCCACCTCCTCAGAGGATGCAGAGCAGCTCTTCCTGCTCTCGTGGTATCAGGAATACCTTAATGGAGAACTGGACCAGGTGCTCGCCATGTCCCCCACCTGCAGCCACAATCCTTGCTTTTCCCAGTCCAGAGGAGGAGCAGAGCTTGCAGGCCAATGTGAAACTCACACAGAAACTTTCATTCAAAAATAGGGGTTGAGTTAAAAAGTAGAATATTGATTAAAATCAACAAGGCGGGTTAGGCTTGGAAGGTTGAAAGGTTTTCCTGTGCCATTCACACATGTGAAATCTGAGGACCTTTTACTGGGGCAACAAAACTATCTAACTGAAAACAGTTAAGCCGTATCCCTGTCTAAGTCTTTGGCTGTCCTACATTTGGGTGGTTAGGAACCAGCTACATGCTAGGTCTCAGTTTTTCCCACTTCTGTTTTACAGTCCCTAGCTGGAAATTATATGGAAAATGCTGTGTCTAAAACAAAGTGTCAATTGGATGCAATATGAAATAATTTACATTGCATGATCTTGTTTTAAATGCAACATAATAAAGCCACTGTTAACTTCCAAAGGTATGAATGAATGTCTTGCTGAAATGACACAGTTAACCAAGCCTGTTGATTCTGTACAGCCTGTAAAACAGAAAAACTCCTATTATTGCTTAAAAAGAAATGTTTTATTTTTTTTTTCACTTTCGGGGATCCTGACACCCCCAACAAGCAGAATATTCATCTGGTTTTCTTCACACTTGAGAATGGACACGACAAAGTGTTATATTAATGTAGTGAATCATCCCAGCAATGTGTTACAAATTTTCAGGTGTTAATCAATGAGATTGATATCATAGTAAAACTATAAGAAACATCAATATATAATTAAAAAGCATACTGAGACAGCTATTCCTAATTGTGTGCGTTCTGCTTGGAAACCAGAGATGTCAACAAATTCTTCAGCATCCTCATGCAACACTCTCCTCTCTCCTGGTATTAGTGTATTAGTGTTTACTCAGGACTCAAAGTGACTTTATTTTTGTTTGCTGGATGTCAATTTTGTTTTGCTGTATGTTTCAATTAACAGGTGTGTATGTAATATAGACTGCAGTGGATACAGTTTTAATCCTGTATGTGCTTCTGATGGAAGTTCCTATAACAATCCATGCTTTGTCAGAGAAGCATCATGTCTGAGGCAAGAGCAGATCGACATCAGGCATCTTGGACACTGCTCAGGTAGGCTTAATCTTAATTTTATGGTAAACGTAAATTTTGACATAAGTGGGCTTGGTAGAGCTTTCCCTTTTCCATTTTTGAACAGAAGTCACTGATACAGTTATCAGTGAGCTCCTCACCTGTATTTTAGAGTTCCCCATGCAGAAGTATGTTTACACTATATACACAATGCTGTGTTTACATTGCCTTCCTTTGGCTGCTCTTACCTGGAAAGACAGCAAAAGCTTTTAGGAGAATCTAAGCAATAGTCCAACAGGTCTTACATGAGGGAGTGGTAAGAAGTAGGAGAGCAAAAGGAATACTGGTGTCTGGGAGACATTCCCTCTTGCTGCTGTGGGCTGTGCAATCTATTTCCACAGTGAGTAAAGTTGGGCCTTGATTGCACAAATATCTATCCATATCTTTTTCCAGTGTTATAACAGTCTGTCTACTGCCTTGTAGTTAATCATGTGCATGACTCTTCAGTTTTGGGGTCTTGCACTTACAACCTTGTCATGCGAATAACAGCTTTCCACCATGTCTTTTCCAGTTACATCTGGATCTGTAATTTGGACAGTTCAAAACCAAAACAGGCTGTCACCAAAATAACCTAGGCCTACACCATGGAAAAGTTTTTAGTTTAGACCTACAGCTTGAGGTGTGCCATGTGTTGGTCTGGACGCTGGGGTTGCTGACCAAGTGTGCCACCCAACCTGGTTGTGTGGGAGGAACAATGCTGGAATGTGTCCAGTTTTATTGCAATTAAAACACTTCTTTGAATATTATTCTGGCTTCTCAATGAAATTCATGTAATGGTCTGGAAATAAGCCTTTCCTAATAGCTATCCATGCATGTATTTATCATCTAGAAACAGATGACACAAACGCAGTTGGAAAGAAAGATGATGGCATGCAGTATCGGCCAGAGGTGAAAGGTACCGTGCTGACTTTGTGCTGTTTGGTTATGCTTTCAAAAGATGAGAAAATACAGCATGCAGATTCCTTCTTGTCTGCCTTACAGCTTTGATTTCTGTAACTGAGACAGACCTGTGAACAGCTGCTTTCTTACAGCACTGACATTGCAGTGCTGGCAAGAAGGAGATGTGCGTGATTTGTGAATTTTCCCTGCTGCATTCCTCCAAGATGCCCAGCTGCACACCACTCCATGCAGTGGTCATGGGATTAGACTCCCACTAGGTGCTATGAAAATGACTTTACTGGAAGACACCAAGCTTTGACATTCCTGATGAAATGACACAAGCCTCCCTCCCATGACCCCATCTTTTCTGTTAACTTCTGAAACACAATGGCAGATTCTGTATTTGTTAGGTTGTTTTAAAATGTTTTCAGTAAACTAATACGTTGTATCACATTGGTTGAAAACATCTTACCTTACCTTTAATAACCTTAGTATAAATTAAATAAGGCAGTTTTAACTTTCTGCTCAGTTGTTTGATGTGCTAGTAGCCCGTGTGCGTTAGGTGCATTCTCAGAACAAATATACTGCTGCATGTCAAGGCTCTTGCTCAAAATGTTGTTGTCTGGACAAAACACCTCTGTCATTCTAAAGTTATTGGCAAAGAACAGATCTGCATAGGCACTGACCTTTCCTCCTCTTCTCTCACAAATAATAGAACTGTGGAATGGAATGGAATGGAATGGAATGGAATGGAATGGAATGGAATGGAATGGAATGGAATGGAATGGAATGGAATGGAATGGAATGGAATGGAATGGAATGGAATGGAATGGAATGGAATGGAATGGAATGGAATGGAATGGAATGGAATGGAATGGAATGGAATGGAATGGAATGGAATGGAATGGAATGGAATGGAATGGAATGGAATGGAATGGAATGGAATGGAATGGAATGGAATGGAATGGAATGGAATGGAATGGAATGGAATGGAATGGAATGGAATGGAATGGAATGGAATGGAATGGAATGGAATGGAATGGAATGGAATGGAATGGAATGGAATGGAATGGAATGGAATGGAATGGAATGGAATGGAATGGAATGGAATGGAATGGAATGGAATGGAATGGAATGGAATGGAATGGAATGGAATGGAATGGAATGGAATGGAATGGAATGGAATGGAATGGAATGGAATGGAATGGAATGGAATGGAATGGAATGGAATGGAATGGAATGGAATGGAATGGAATGGAATGGAATGGAATGGAATGGAATGGAATGGAATGGAATGGAATGGAATGGAATGGAATGGAATGGAATGGAATGGAATGGAATGGAATGGAATGGAATGGAATGGAATGGAATGGAATGGAATGGAATGGAATGGAATGGAATGGAATGGAATGGAATGGAATGGAATGGAATGGAATGGAATGGAATGGAATGGAATGGAATGGAATGGAATGGAATGGAATGGAATGGAATGGAATGGAATGGAATGGAATGGAATGGAATGGAATGGAATGGAATGGAATGGAATGGAATGGAATGGAATGGAATGGAATAGAATAGAATAGAATCATGTCTGGCATTTTGACTTGTTAAATTTTATCCCAGTGATCATTGCCCAGTGCTCTAATCTATCTAGGTCCTTCTGCAAGGTCTCTCACCCCTCAAGAGAGTCAACAGCACCTGCCAATTAGGTATCATCGACGAACTTGCTAATGGTGCATTCAACTCCTCCATCCAGATCGTTGGTAAATTGATCAGAACTGTCCCTAGAATTGAGCCCTGGGAAACATCAAATGGTGACTGGATCCAGCCAGATGTAGCCTCATTCACCAAACCCTTTGAGCTCTGCCCTTCAGCCAGTTCTTCACCCAGCATACCGTGAATTGGACAACTTGTCCAGAGGATGCTGTGAGGGACAGTATTAAAAGCCTTACTAAAATTCAGAAAAAGTATGTCCACCGCCTTCCCTTCATCCACTAGGCAGGTGACCATAGAAGGTTATCAGATTAGCTAAATAGGAATTTCCCTTTGTGAAACCACGTTGACTGTGCCTGATGATTGCATTATTCTTTAAATGCCTTTCAGTAGTACCTAGTGTAATCCTCTCCGTAATTTTTCCAGGAACTGAGGTTAGACTAACAGGTCTGTAGTTTCCTAGCTATTCCTTCATGCCCTTTTTGTAGACTAGAACAACACTGGCTAGCCAGTATCTGTCCAATGTTTTCTTTAGACCTCCTCTTGCTATTAACATACTTTAAAAAGCCCTTCTTTTTATCTGGCACAACACTGACCAGATTCAACCCTAATTGAGCTTTGGCCTTTCATGTTTTCTCCCTGCATATGCAAACCACAGCTCTGTCATCTTCCTACGAAGCCTTACCTTGCTTCCAGAGATCATACAATTTATTTTTCCTCTTGATCTCTGTGAGGAGTTCCCTGTTCTGCCAAACTGGTCTTCTGCCTGGCTTGCTAGACTTACAACACAGTGGAATTGCCTGTTCCTGTGCTTCTAAAGGGTGCTTCTTATAGACTGACCAGCATTTGACTCCTGAGCCCTCAAAGGCAGATTCCCAGGGTATTCTGCTAAATAGCTCCCTAAATAGCTTAAAGTTTGCTCTCCTGAAGTCCAGGGTAGCAACTCTGATGTCTTTTTATCTCATTACACTGAAAATTTTAAACTCAACTATTTAATGATCACTATGGCCAAAATAGCCACCTACCATCACATCCCCCACGAGTCCTTCTCTGTTCACAAATAGCAAGTCTAGAAGGGCATTTTTCCTAGTTGGCTTACTGAGTACCTGTGACAAGAAGTTATCATCTCCTACAAACTTCAAGAATTTCCAAGACCTGCTCATCACATCAGTATGATATTCCCAGTTAATGTCTAAGAAGTTGAAATCTCCCATAAAGACAAGGGCTACCAATCCATAAATTTCTCCTCATTTCCTATAGAATAACTCATCAGTGCTTACATCCTGTCTGGACGATTGATAGTAGAAACCCATTTCAACATCTCCTTTGTTTTCCATCCCCCTAATCTTCACCCAGAGGCTCTCAAGCACATCATCACTAACTGTAAGGGCTGTACAATCAAACCTCTCTCTTGTGTATAATGTGACACCTCCACCTCACCTGCCCTGCCTATCACAGAATCATAGAATGGTTTGGATTAGACGGCACTTTTAAAGGTCATCTAGTCCAACCCCCCTGCAGTGAACAGGCTCACCTTCAACTAGATCAGGTTACTCAGAGCCCCATCCAACCTGACCTTGAATGTTTCCAGGGATGGGGCTCCTACCACCTCTCTGGGCAACAGGTTTCAGTGTTTCACCACCCTCATTGTAAAA
>NW_010333618.1:0-4790 GCF_000700745.2 Antrostomus carolinensis
CACTCCTCCCCAAGCCTGTAGCACTCAGGGAGATGGTCGAGCTTACACGTGCTGCTGTACTGAGCATCATTCTAACAGGCAGGGCTGTTCTGAGAGACTGTGGGATCCAGCAGCTGGAGGTTACACTCAGCAAAAATCTCCAGAGCCATCTGTGAGGGGTTGTGGACTATTCTTTTTTTACTCAAAGTCTCTAAAACTCAGGGCTGTTGGGATGGCTAAAGCCCATCCTGCAGGTCAGTGCTCCCTTCCTGACCCTGCAGCACCCAGGACACAGAACTGTGTGGCCTCTGCTCTGGGGCAGGTTAAGGAGATACTCGACCCTCCTTGGCCATCCAACCTGTGAGGATACCTCAGATGACATCACTCCCTTTGCCTTGTACACCGGCCATTGAAGTGTGCTGGACAAACAGGGATGCAGGTCTGGACCGCTGTCAGTCTGTCTGAGGGCAAGGACAGACTGCAAATACTTGCTAAGCACAGGTAGGATTTGTAGGAACGCTTGTTTTGGTCCCTCAGCAGCCCAGGCATCCATCCTGGGATGTTTCTGGTTCCTTAGTACCTTGCAGTAACCTTGTTCTTGCTGTACAGTGAATCCAGGCTCCTAGAAAAGGCAGATACGGTGTAACCAGCACAACACACGTAGGGTTGTGTTGCATCCGTTCTTGGGGCCTTATAAAGCCACATCAGCCACCATTTACTCGATGTCCAGGAGGTTACAAAGGAATCCCCCCCATTTTGCCCTACTCTCTGTGGAGCTTGGTTGCTTGAGATGCAACAACGAGAAAGAGCAGAACCTGATCCATCTCTTGCGAGGTGGCAGCTGACACATGGTTCTCCTCCAGCCCTTCAGCCGGGGCTCATCCATTTATGATGAGACAAGACAAAACAAACCAGAACAAAAATCCCCCAAATCACAAAGGGTCACAAATATTAAGAGAAATTAATCACTTTTCAACAGTTTTGCCAGTGCCTGGTCCCTAGGAGGGAAAATTTTTGTCCTGGTGAGTCCCCTGAAGAATGACAAATGACAATAACACGGTGTGAGTTTATACCAACCCTCGCGTCACTGCTTTGAAGTACTTGTTTGAAACTCACTGCTAAAGAAAGAAAAAATGACATTTTCACAGCATCCCCCAAAAAATAAACAGTAAAATCCGAAACACCAGAAAGTTATTGTGGCATTTTGGCAGGGAGCTTGGGTGATGTCAGAAAACAAATCTAAACAGAAATGTTTCTATGGATTTTTTTTTTTTTTTGAGACCTAATTTGAAACAGATTTTTTAGCTTTGGATTTAAACATTTCCCTGTAGCAGCTTCAGTGCTACCCCTACATCATATGTTTTAGTCTCAAGGAGCACAAGTACAAGTGGATGGAGCAGAGGAGGGAAAAGCTCCGCATCCTCCTGCTCACATTATTGCCACGGGTTTAGCCAGTCGTCTTGGGAAAGTCACACAACCTCCTTCTCCTGGGGTTTTTACCCAGTGGACCTAAAGGTAGATTACAAAATCAAAAGAGACTCCTATCCATTGAGCCCTCATAAATCAGCATTTCTTGCTCCACCAAGACAGAGCTTTGAGAAGAGTGAGGCGCTCAGGGCGGGTTGACATCACAATTGGATGAGCTTGGGCTCTTCTCTAGGTTTTCTCATTGAGATCAGGCATTTTGTTTTCTGACTCTGTATCAGAGTGAGATCCACCAAGAAAAAAGAAAACCCATCTTTAACTTTGATTTGCTGTGAAGCATCCCACAGTCACGTGTTTGTTAGATCTGACCTGAGGAAGGGAGCAGGAGCACAGCTGGAGGCAGCATAGGGGACCAGGACCTCTGACAGGCTGCAGTGCGATCATGTGGAGTAAAACATCAAACCTCAGCCAAAATGCACCTGCAACATCTGGGAAACACAGACATTTGACCAACTATGGCACTTGGCCCTGAAGATCATCCAGAGATGATAAGCATGGCTAGAAGTTTTGCTGTGGAGTTGATGGACCCAGATCTTTCCAGGGTTGGGCATGAGACAAAAAATCGGTATGAACAGGATGGTGGAGGCTGCAGATGAGCATTTGCTGTTTGCTGGTTCTCCTGGGAACCAGGAGAGGCCGGATGGCAGCTGAACATCTCCCCTGTGCCACAGCTGCCTGGCCAGCTTGGGTGGGCGGCGAGGAAGTCAGTGTGAAACACGGAGCTGAATTCAGATAAAACTCCATCGGCACCGTCCACAGCAAAAGCTTTTGAGCTGACAACGGGCTCACACTGCACAGGTGGGAGAGGACAAGGGTGACCATCCATTTGTTTATAAAGTATTTATTTATCCATGGCATAAAAAAATTATTTATGGGGGTTTTTGGTCCTGGTTTTGCCTTCTTGCTCTTCTTATTTTTTAACCTATCGAGGAGAGGAGGTTTGGCTGCAGCATGGCTGGACCAAGTTGCCCACTACTCCGACGTTACATCCTGACTTGCCTTTCACTCACTGTTGTCTGTGAACAAGAGTTCAAAGCACAAGAGTTCCAGCTCTGTGTGCACAGAGGATGTCACCACTTCAAAGAATGATGATTGGCAATATTTTGATGTAAAATCCTGTATCATATTAACTTGGTCTCTATAACAACATATTTACTACGTGCAGTTATTTTAGTTGTCCCTTTTCCATGTGTTACTCCATCTCCAGACACGGCCTGGAGAGCAGGAGTATTGGTGTGCTCACTCCATCAGATTGTGAAACTTTATGTAGGAAATAACTGGTATAAAACTTACTTACAGTCTTTATTAAAGGTATGGGTGATTAATTATCTCTACATTGCTTTTACGTGACCTTCCGAGACTGAATTTATAATTCTACAGCCTGGAATCTCTATTTCTAGTAATAAGAATGGTTTTGACCTGAAAACTTGGAATTATCAGAGCTGCACATGTGGACTGGGCATTTCATACTAAGGGATGTTCAAGTACCTGAGGGAAATAAGTCTTGGACTTGCCAAGAAAATACTTTCTGGGCTAATAAGATAAGTATTTTGGCTAATAATATAAACAGACTTGATGGAACTGTTTGAGTTCTACTGAGAAAGGAAAAATCCTGTCTGGATTCATTTCTCTCTGTAACTAACACCAGAAATCTGATCTTAATGTGGTTTTATTTCTGTAGCACCCAGAGCTGCTGTCAAATGATAAGAAGGTCTGTTCAATCATTTATGGTCAAAGTCTTCTAATCCGTGGAGGTGGGCAAAGGTTTTGGCACGTTCTCAACTTTCGGAGACTCGGGAAATGGTTTTTGCCACTGAACTGAAGGAAGCAGAGTGAATGTGTTTCTTTTACGTTATTAGATGGTTGTAGGGGACTTGGGAATTTGTCTTCTGCTTTTCATAGAATTATCCAAAACAATTCACTTTGCCTTTGAGTCCTGCAGTAACCTGTTCAAGCTAAACTTAAATTATTGGCATTTGGAGATTGTGAGGCGTGGTTTTGTTTCAGCCTTTATTTCAATGGTCACTATGCCAGAGGCGCTCACAGGAGGGCACATCCCAGACCGCTGCATTGCGTGGACACCTTTAGTGAAAAAGGAAAATGTTTTTATTGATGAGATCATTGCATCCCTCTGTAGAGAATATCTTGTCAGAGCAAGGGCATGATGTTTTACTTAAGGCCTGCTTGCACAACCCAGTCCACAACCCTGAAGGCAGTGCCCTTGAAGTCTCCCTGAAGGACAAGGATGAGGAAGGGCAGTAAGGTTGTAAACAGGAAGGAAGATATTCAACAGGATGGGCTGGCCACGGGGGTGGGGAGGAAGTGCCACGTGGAATTGGAAGTAAGGAGAGACTGATCCTGGAAGCGGAAGGAGGGAGAGACTGAGGCTGGCATGAATGCGGAAGTAAATTCACCTATAACCAATTATAAGGCCACATGTGTGATATTTAGTTAATTAAGCCAATAGTAGTTTTGTTTGTACCACATGAACGCTGTAGAACCCTATAAAAGTGTGTTGTTTTAAGCTAATAAACATCATTTTACGAAAGTTCACTCTTACCTCCATGAAGACTCCGTGAATATTTCGGGGGATCTTCCTACATCCCTCGTCTGATTTTTGTCTTTCTACACGGCAGGGACAGCAAATCTGGCTTGTCCAGCTGAGAAAAATACTCCCTCTGCCCCCTCTGCTGGTGTCTCTGCTCTAATGCTGAAACATGGATCCTCCAAGAGATACAGGGATGGAGGAACACGGGGCATCTAAAGAGGAGAGGACACCCTCCCTCCGTACTTGTAACAATCTATTAGGTCTCTAAATTTTATCAATCACCAGAAACTGAGATGGCTTGAACCACCAGCCTCCTACAATATTCCTTCAGCGTGTTTCACTTGCCCCTGAGATGGCTCAGAACTGACCCTTTGGTGCTTCTTGTAGCAGTTTCCCTGGTCCTGCCACCACAATGTGTTACAATTTTTTGCATTCAGCCATGAAGATCTGTCTGGAGCCTGATCTTCTGGTCTCTTCAGTTCTCAAAGCCCTTGTTGGATTGTTTCCAGTACACAGAATATCTTCAGTACAGATCACCACCTGATGTGGTTGTTTTTAACACATTGAGCTGTTACCAAGAGGAGTTTGTATGTTCATTCCTTTCCCCAAAGTCAATAGACATGTTACACTGGTGGCTTCTTTGATATAACCACTGGTTGCTTTCATGTCTGTCATCAAAGGCAGGGCAGCCAGATGTCCGACATGGCAGTTGTATCTGCTCAACAGAGAGTGACCTGGGGGGGAGTCGGTTGACAGCAGCTGAACATGAGCCAGCAGA
>NW_010333619.1:0-27115 GCF_000700745.2 Antrostomus carolinensis
TAATTAATCAGGTTAAATCTATATATTTCACATGTAATTTTCTCTGTCTTCTAGAGATACCCATCTCTCTCTTATTTCGAAGAAAATACCTTCCTAATGTTGTATGTAGTATGACTGCAGACTTCAGTAGATCATGGTTCTTTGAGTAATTTAGGTGCCGATTTCTAGCTGCCATATTTTCTTTTCTGGAGGAAAAACATCTGCAGAGGAAAATAGGAAATTGTCTTGGATCAAAAGCACCAAATATACTGATAATGTTTTTCTCCAGCTGATAATCTTACTCTTGTGTTCAGATGACTCTACAAGGCATGAAATTCTTTGACTGAATTCTATTTTGGGCTGGGAGAAGGCAATAAGGAAAATCTCGGTGATCTCTTTTACAGAAGTACTATAGAAGCCTTAACTATGCTCTATTTTTTTTTCTCTCTCTCTCTTTTTTTTTTAACCCAAGATAAATCATACCCTTTATTTCAACTTCATTTAAAGGTAGTTTCTGAATTATCACACATGGGAGCCTACAGTTGCAAAAGCTTTTTTGTCAGTGAGCTGATTCACATTGCTAGTGAAATTCCAAACAGAAAGAAATTCAGATTCCATGAGTGTTAGCCTTTGGAGTTTTTTGTTCTGTGTGGCATTGGTTGTCAGAGTACATCTGAGCTGTTAATATAATCTGAGTGCAGGTTATGTCCATGGCGCAAGAACAACATACCATCCCCTTTAGCCAGACTACTGGAACACCCAAATTCTTCACTATTATTCAGATGCTCCTATTAGGAGCACTCAGATGGTGTTTTAAGTGCAACAGGGCTTGATTCTGCAACTGATAAGGTTTTCTTACTGCGTCAATCTTTTTTCATTCTATAGATGATTGAAATATATAGCATTGGCGACTTCAGTCTAAGGAACTTAGTGATGTTTATTTGAAACAGAATCTCCACAGAAAAGTGGGAGCCTGGTTAGAGTGGAGAATGACTTTTTAATAATTTTTCATTTTTTTAAAATTTAAAATATATGAGTTAATGTTGGGGAAAAAAGGTACTGTTCTAATACTAATGTCCAAAAAATCTGTAAAAATTAAGAATAGAAATTTCTGAATTATCAAAATAGATGGAAAAAAAAATCCATTCATCTATTCTTCCAATAAAGCCTTTAATGGTTCCTCATGATCCTAAGTGCACAATGGACTGGCTGACCTGAGAGAGGTTCTTTAAGACAGTATTATCAACATTATCACTAAGAATAGAAGAATTCCTTTTGCGAACTTCTGGTTTCAGTATTAATCTCCTTTTTAACCAAGTACAACACATCCTTTTGCTCTTCTCCATCTCCTCCCCACCCTTACTGCTTCTGCGTGGGATAAAGCTGCCTATGAAATCTTTATTGTTTCCTGGAATTTTCTTTGATTAGACTGAGAGGAAGAATTAACTAATTGCATGTCTGAGTAACACTGGTCACATGACTCCTTAATTCTATCTGTCCTAGCTGCAGCTGCAGCAGAGTGTTTTCTAGAACTGTTTAGTTTTGGGGTTTTTTTCTGAGCCATTCTTAATCCCTAGGCTAAGACGATTTCCACCGGAGTTCTTAGCGTTACAAACTCAAGTTTGAGAATTCCAAAAGGTTTGCAATGGGATATTATGAAGAATTGTGCACACACCTCCATCCCTGAAGACAGGAAATGTGCAGCACACACTGAAGATGCAGGTGGCGCTTTTTTTCCCACCCTAAAAACATCTTGGAAGTTTTCATATATGTTCTGTTATCTCTTTAAAAGTTTAAACGTTACACTTCATCATCTAAATGATGTAGTAGATGTGATGTGTACTGGCATGGCAACATATTTTTTGTACATGTACACTTACTCTTGGAAAGATTAGCTACAGAGGAGTGGGAGGAATACTTCCCCAGTCCTCTCACAGATATTTACAGAAGCTTCTAACTTAATTTCATAAGTTTTTGGATTTGCCTAGTGGTATTAATTCTCAAAAATAGTTGTCTTGACCACTTGTATTTTTATTTTTATTCTCCATTTATACTGCCCTTAGGAACTGTGTGGTATATCTTGATAATCAGAGAACAACTTGCCAAATTATTTTTATTCTGAGTTGAAAAGGGAACATAAATTTCATGTTTTAAAGATAAACTTACATTAGTTCTTCTGTAGCTGTTTAACTTTTCCTGCTTTCAATCAAGAAGCTGCAGCCAGGCATCTTTTCTAAAAGTGTTTGCTTTTATACCTAGAAGTCATAAAAGGCAGAGGATGTTCTCATCAGTGGCACTTAGTATCTCTGAATACAGAGAGGAAACACTAGCAGACAAAAGTTAAGGTTGCAGATTGCTATTCCCTAAACCTTTTAATAACATAGTTGATTTTCAGGGCAGCTGTGGATTTTGTCCATTGCCATTTTTCAGGATTTGAGATGGAATTTATTCTCTGCTTCTAGGATTTTGGTTTTTACTTTAATCTTTATTTTTGCATTTGTGTAAGAAATGGCTGTGCAGTATTCTGCCTCTTAACACACCAAGTCCCAAGCACTCATTTACCAACAAGTTTGCTATCTGCTGCTTATTTAAGAGTATGAATCTAGCCAGGAAGAGGATTCAAAATACAAGTGCACTATGATATGCAAATACATAAGTTTCAATTGGAGGAAATCAGAGGGAAAGAACAGAGGTGAGAGCACTAAATATGATCCCAGTGATTGTATTCTTTTGAAAAGAGTGAGGTGTAGAAGAAACTTGGCGTTAATATTGCTGAGCTGAAATCACAATATAATGAAAACTGGCTTTATATACTCTTCCCTCTTCCTCTTTCTGAAAATCAGAAACAGAGGTCTAGCAAATCTCTGAAATAGAAATGCCACATGTAACAATTTTTAAAAGGCTGTTGTAAAATAAAAGATGTGTTCTGTCAATAGAAAGCAGTACTGAAAAAGAGGTAAATTAGTTTAACTGATTTTAGCTATAATCTATTGGTTCTTTTTTCCTGCAGATAAGCAGCAAAGATGAAGACTTCTTAGACCTTTCAGTTGATGTGGAGCAGAATACTTCAATCACTCATTGTTTAAGGTAGGTGCAAAAATCTCAATTTTCAAATTTTGTCTTTTATCTATTACCTAGAAAGGAGGAAGTAAAACTAAAAGCTCACAAACTTAGCAAATTTTAGCTTATGTAGATTTAAGAGTATAATATGTTTATATTGTACATGTTTCTATGTATATTTCAGATAAGCAACTACTATCTATAGCATTTTTTTATTTTTTTTTTATTCAGGGGTTTCAGCAATACAGAAACTCTGTGCAGTGAGTACAAGTATTACTGTGAAGAATGTCGCAGTAAGCAGGAAGCACATAAAAGGTACATCAGACTCAGGGAGGATAAAAAATAATCCATGCATTTTATGAAAATACTCTTGTATTTCCTTGTGTGTGAATGAGGCAAGGGGAGAACATTCTTTTTCCCTTAATTTTTCTCACTCTTCTTCCACTTAAGGGTAACTTGGTTGCATTCCTCTTGCTTGAATTCAATGAGCCTGCTTCCATGAGTAATGAGAATCCATGTAATGCATTTTGGGACTCTTTGATCATTATTTATTTTACAAATGAGGAAAAGAATGGTCTTAAGACCAAAAATAAATTAAAAAGACAAGTTAAAACAAACTGCCAGTGACTAATCAAAGATTATGAGTAATAATGAAAAGTCACAGATTTCATGTGACTTTTTAAAACTTGGTTTTGTCTTGATAATAAAATAATTTTTCCAACTGCTGCAAAAATAAGTTTGATAGCACTTTTTTCTGATTAAGTCAGAATGAGGCTTATAACTTTTTTTTTAACTGCATTTCTGGTTTCTTAAAAGTGTATAATTAGTTGTACTAAACTGCTGCTTGATAGTGCTCCTGAAAAGCATCAGAAGCTCTGTGGAAGCCTGAAATTCATTATGTTTAAAACCATTTTTTTGTATGCCAGATAATTCTACTAGTCTTGTTTACGGCTTTGAAGAACCCCTGATTTTGTGTACTGTGTGGTATTTATGATCTGAGAAAGTGTTTGACTGCTTTTATATGAGCTGAAGGGGTGGGAACACTGACATGCGCTACTGTTTGCACCACCGGTCCTGGTCATTTGGTTTACCATGGATTCAGCGCCTGGCTTTTGGCCTATCCCATCTGCCCAGTCTGCCTTCACGCGTTGCCCCAAGCTTACTAGTTGGTGTGTGCTAGAGGGTTGCGAAGCCAGGTTTGTCCTGTTGTTTTTTGTTGCCTTAGCTCTCTTTCTGTGTGGGAGGTAATGTGATCCCTGACCAATATAAGCTGTGTTGACATAAACCTGTACTGTAGGCACTACCATATTGGCAAAACACAGCTTCTATTGTTTGTATTTTGCTTTTCATTTGGGGAAACTTCAGTTCAGTTTCAGTAGAGTCATAATTTTCTTCCATTTCTGTGACATGGAGCTCATCTGTGATAATGTCTACTCAACTAGCAAAGGTGGTGTACTGAATTTCTTCACCAGTGAAAGAACTCCTATTATCAAACACAGCTGTGTTATAAGAAGAGGACTTTCATTTTGAAAAAAGAAATAGAGCAGAAATTATATCCATATCTCAGTAATGTAATAAAAATTTAACTCTCCCTAGAAATAGTTGCTTCTATCATCTTTCTGCTCTTTAGCTTTTTTCATTTCCTAGTTCCCTTGTGGGCCATGGAGAAAGCTTGAGTCTAGCAGGGTTTCCGACAGGTTACTATCAGCCTCAGTTTCATGAGAAAAAGGGAAGGAAGGTGAGTTTTCAAGGATTTTGTCCTCAGCCCCCTATCTTTTGAAAAAGAATTGTCTTGTACAAATGTATTTCCTGACATTCTGAAAATATGGTCTTAGAGAAATCTGAAACCTGGGCTGTATTGTTGAGACTTTTGAGCTGCCTTTTGGGGCTGAAGGCGGTTTGAAAAATTCAGCACAGTGCTGTTCTAAGGCAATTAGCTTTGCCAAGAAGCAGAACACTCTACCTTGGTTGCTCTGTTAGTATGGGCAAATTTATTTTATTTTGCTCTCCACTTCCTGAGAGTGGAAGCCTGCGTTTGCTGCCAGGCAAGCTGTGGTTAGCTGATGAGGATCTGTAGGCACTGATGTGAGATCTCGGGACCTCAAACTAGGGAAAGGGACCAGTGAGCCCTCAGTAAAACTCAATTACCACTTTCTGGCTTTGACTCCCATAAAATAATGCTGCAACATTTATACAAAATTATGGTGTTAGAACAGAGCATTGTCTTACTTGGGTAGTGTGTGGTAAGGTGAATAACAGTGGGCTGTTTGTATCCCTTGGCTGTGTTAAGTGAATGGCTTGATAGGAAAACTTGGAGTAATACATATGTAACAAAGTGGTGTAAAAAAGCTTGTTTTAAAACCTTGTTTGACTTTGCTAGTTTACTAAGAAATTCAACTGGAACAGGATCTCTGGAACAACTTTGTTGCAATCCCTCCAGTGTATACAAAGTGGGATCTAGGTTTTGCTTTTGGGAGCTCAGGAAAGCTATAAGGAAGTGTTGTTTAAAATTTGAATTCTGTGCTATAAGGTCATTGTGTCTAAATTATTATGTGCGTTCATCATGGCTTTTATAATAATTATAATATACTATAGCTTATTTTAAATACATTTTCAATTCTCTCAATTCATAATTATTATATACTATAGCTTATTATTTTAAATACATTTTCAATTCTCTCAATTGTTAAAATCCACCTTTAGCAACACGGGACATGTTCAGTATTTGTTAAACAGACAGTTATTTGAGCTTCTTTTAATGCTTGCAAAATTTTTTAAAGACTTCAGTGAGATGAATTTTCTGTTTGTTGCTATTAACTGAATGTTTTGGCTGGATATTGGAAATACTGTTGGTTTGGGGTTTGTTTTTTGTTTTTTTTTTCAGGATGAAAGTGAAAAAGCTGCCTATGATTCTAGCTCTCCATTTAAAGAGATTTAAATACATGGATCAGCTGCATCGATACACAAAACTCTCTTATAGAGTAGTTTTTCCTTTAGAGCTTCGCTTATTTAACACCTCAGGAGATGCCACCAATCCTGACAGAATGTATGACCTTGTTGCTGTGGTAGTTCATTGTGGAAGGTAATAACTCTATTTTATGCAAGGGATTTCTGTGTAACTTTAACTATGTTTAAAAACCAAAACACCCAGTATTATCTAACTCTTAACAGCATTTAAAGACCTCTTAAAAGAAAAGTTTATTGGGAAAGAAAACTTTGTGGGAAGATGCCACCAATCCTGACAGAATGTATGGCTTTCTTGCCATGATAGATCTGTGTGGAAAGTGGTAACAGTGTATTTCACATGAGGGATCTTTGTATCAACTTAACTATGTGTAAAAAACACATAAAACGCATAGTATCTTATAACTGTAATAACATTTAATGATAATTTAAAAAAAACCCCACAAACATTCTTAGGAAGGAAAGCATTATCAACAGATAGATTCCTTTATAAAGCATTTCCTTTAGGGTAGGGTTTTTTTTAAGACTTGAGAATCTTTTTCTGAAATATGTCTGTAAATTATGAGGTTTGTTGATTACTTTGTTTTCTTGCTTTCAAAATATGACTGTTGATTTGTATTTGATTTTGCTATATTCAACAAATGTTCTTATGGTTTCATGTCTTAAAATCAGGGCTGCTCTACAAACTGCTTTTTAAGTAAATAAAACTCCCAAAGTGGAAAATTATGATTTAACATCTAGAATCAAAGAATAATTTATGTTGTGAGGTCAACCTCTTAAAGCTCAAAGCAGGGCTAACTTGGATGGTAGTTTAGGTTGCACTGGGTTCAGTTTCATGACTAGGACTGCTGATTTCATTGCCTCTTTGGGCAATTTGTTCTAGTCCATCAATGTTCCCACGGTGATTTCCACACACACCCCTTCCCCCCCCCCGAAACCAGTCAGAATTTCTGTTGCTGCAGTTTGTGACCACTGTCTCTTGTCTTTTCACTTTGCATTTCTGAGAAGAGCCTGGCCCTGATTTCTTTATAACTTTGCTGTTTTGGGTAGTGGAAGACAGCTGTTGGATTCCTCATTTAATCTTCTCCAGGCTGAATAAAGCCAGCTCCCTCAGACTCTCTTCAACCATCTGGTGGTGTAACACTCTGACAAATGTAGTGGCCGGCCACTGGACTTCCTCCAGTTTATCAGTCTCTCAAACTGACACGGTCCTGTCTGGAATCCTGTGTCCAGTTCTGGGTCCCAGAATGCAAAGTGGCAGGGATTATCACCTCGCTGCTGGCACTGCTCTTACAGTACAGCCCTGCATACGCTCAGCCCTGTCACCAAAATAACGTGCTGCTGGGTAACAGCTCATCTTGTTGACCTCCTGGGCCCACCTAGCCAGTTGGTTTGCAGCTGGTGCTGTTGAATGGAGTTCGCCTGGCACAAGAGTTTGCGTTTTTACTTGTTAAGCTTCATGAGGTTCTTATCAAGCCATTCTTCCAACTTTTTGAAGTCCCTCAATACGGCAGACCTACCCTCTAGTTGCCAGTTACTGCCCTTGGTTCCATGCTCACTCCCATTCCTCCCCAGACAGACCTAGGATCAGAGATAATATTACTAGATCTCAAGTTGACCAGGACAGTTTTGGAAAATAAGCCTTTGTACCATAGTCTTCTGGGACACTCTTGCTCTAGATTTTAGGGAAAATAGAACCTGACCATTTCTGACCATTCTGTCCAGTTCTGTCCATTTCTTTGTCCTTCATTCAAGCTGCAGTCTTGGAAACTTACCCATTCTCAGAGCCATGGAAGGAGATAAACTCTATTTTCATTGGCTTATGTGATTTGGTATACAGACATGTTCATCACAGATGACAACCTTCCCTCCCTGATCTAGACATAAAAATTGTATGAGTGCTTTTAGCCACTTAAGACAGTTCCAGTACTGCTTAAACTAGTTGTCCACTTTCAATTGTAAAGTTCAGCTGTTTCAGAAAGTGTATTATTTATTTACTTGAAATCTGATTAGAAATAGGGCATGTGTAGAAGGTTTTTTTTTTTTCTGTCATAACTGGAGAAATTTCTTATCTGCCATAAACTGAAGAGCTGTGCATTATAACCGTTTTAATTTAGTTGAGGGCCCTTCTCATTGCTGTGAGAATTCTTCTAAACTGTCAGTTTAATTCAGTTTTTTGTTTACGGTGGACCAGATAAATAGATTCCTGATTGGAACTGTTAACGAACAGCAGCTCTACAGCTTTTTCTTTCTGAAGATCAGAAATAGTTTGGGATCTGTTCAGAATCATCAGAATGGGGTTGTCAGAATGTTTTCTTGATTTCACTTCTCTATCTCTCTTTTTCTAAAAATTTCAATTATATTTTCAGTGCCTGTGCTTCTTGTTCCTCATCCTTTTTTTAGCGTAATATTAAATATAAAGATAAGTAAGGACTTGTTATGAAGATAAGTGGCAGAGGGGAAGAAAAGAAATACCCAAACAGAACTTGTACTGGTAGCCGTTTTAATTACTGTTAAGTAATTAAACAAACCACCACATACAAGAAAAAGAAATATTAATGAAATACATTTGTACATACTTGTGTGCTATTGTCTGTGTTCTTTTCTAATTTTATTTTACAGTGGCCCCAACAGAGGACATTATATTGCAATAGTGAAGAGTCATGATTTTTGGTTGCTTTTTGATGATGATATTGTTGAGGTAAGCTTTGTGTAACCTTGCACTTTTTTCTCATGCCAACCAGAGCACATGCACCCCACCTTGTATTTATGATTACTTAAGGTAAAAGGACTGGTATGCTAATGAAAAGAAGGTTCAATCCCAGTCTAAATGAGCAATTACTTTGAGTGCAGAGCTGTGCCTAACAATTTAACTGTACAAGACTTTGAATTGCATTTTGGTTTTCCTACTTCATAAAAGAAGCTTCTTTATTTATGGCCTCTGTCTTTCACCTTTGTTTAATAAGCTATTCCTGTGGCCAGAAGTCATGACAAATGAAGATATAGGTAAATTGGTTTTACTGCAGTTCTCTTCTGAGGGCAATTTTTTGAAGCAAGCTGCTTGTTCATATTTTCTAGGACCTTATGATTTAATGGAATGGATCAATCTGGTAGTCTGTTTTATTGAGTATCATGGATTGTTTCAGACAAAGGTGTAACAAATATCAAAACAGGAAGAAATTTCATATTTTTGAGATTTCACCCTAAAATTTAAAAGTTAATCCCTGAAACAGGAGCTTTTTACCTGTGGTAGTATTCTTGCTAATATTAGCCATACTTCCAGGAATTCTTATGGGTTTGTTGTTTGTTTGGGGGTTTTTTGTTTTTTTTTTTTTTAAAAAGTTTCTAACTAATTTCTTGCAACAGCAGAATTCCCTTCACCAGTTTTGACTTTGTCATCTTTCTGTTTCATCAGTTGTCTTTTATTCTTTATTAAGAGCAGAAACTGCTGGTGTCCTTACATCATCTCAGGTTTTTTGCCTGTTCTGTCACCGTGCTTTTTCCCCCCTTGTCTATGCTCATGTGTGAACAGAAGTATGATTGTGCTGTCCAAATCCTTTTCCTGACTTTATTGGAATTAATTAAATCTGTTAAATGAATAGTTTACATTTTCCTTACAATAGACAAGAACTAGATAATTGAAAAGAAGAAAAATGAGTGAGGTATTGAACTTACGTTGTTAATTGGCAAGATGAGTCAAGGGTATTGAAGAGTTCTTCTCTACAAGCCACATTATGGACAGTTTTTCAGACAGGAAATGACAAAACATGGAAGTATGCAGAGCTGTTGGAAAACTGAAAGGATTGCCTCTGTGTCTTATCAAGATATACAGTAAATTGAAATGTCTCAATAGGGTCAAAAGTTCACTTTCCTCCAGGGAAAACAGAATGTAGTAGACCTCATATCATTTCACAAACATCAGGGCCAATCTCTCCAGTTCCAAAGCAGTAACACCTGGCAGTAATGTATTTTTTTTTCTCTTAGCCTTTCTAAAGAGGAAGGAAAGAATCTTTTTGTTCTTAGATCTAAAACATTTCATTGACACTTAGACCCCTGGTTCATCAAGTTGGAATGGCTCACTCCTTCCTGAGAGGGGTTTTATTCCAAGTAATGGGAATGAGGTTAAATAAATCTGCCTAACTGAAGGAAAATTTGTATTTCCACCTTTTTGTTGTTTGTAGCCTAATTGTCCCTGATTTAAAATGTGGCAAGAGAGCTTGCTTTCAGTTTTTTTTCTAGCTGAAAATTATGACAATGGAAACCAGACAATACTCTTTTAATCTTCTTAGCAGAAGTTTTGCATTTTTCCACTAAAATCTTGGTTGTAAGGAGGCTTTCCAATCTAACAGGATCACAGGCAAACATTGTGTGTGGAAAAACATAGAAGAAGTTATCCTTCATTCTCTGCCTTCTCCTTATTTTCCTCTGCTCCTAATTGGCTTACACTGCTTAGGTTTAGAAATTATTGTCTGTACTTACATTCTTCATATTGAATTTAAAGTCTCAAACTTAAAAACTTTTCTGTGTGAAATTCATGTAAGCAATGCACATAAGGTTGCAGTCATAGTAGGTTCACTTAGTACTTAAAAATTTATATATAAAATATATATATCTGCAGCCCTCTGTGCAGTTGATGGCAGAGGGGAAACCAAAACGTAACAAGTTTAAAAATTATTTTTATTTTATTACTTTATGTAATTATATTAAAGTTATTTTTGTTTGACAGTGGTTTTTAGAGTGGAACTTAATGCTATGTGTATGTTACACAAGATATTCTTACTTTAAAATTTTGGGTCTTTACATGCAGAAAATTGATGCACAAGCTATTGAAGAATTCTACGGGTTGACATCAGACATCTCAAAGAACTCTGAGTCTGGTTACATCCTCTTCTATCAGTCTCGGGATTGAGGGGGAACTGTAGTGAAGAGAGATTTTTATGCCTCGCATCTTCTCTATCTTGGAATGGAGCAAGCACTGAAAAAAAGGAAAGCAGGGAGCTCCAGGGGCAGTAGCACAGTTTGCACACAACTGAGCAAAGAGTTTGAGATTCTTAAAACCTTTGTATCATTTTCATTTTATTTGCTCAGGTATCACGCTGACTACACATCTCCACTGCATCCCATAAGCAAAAAGAGAGATACCAGCCACTCTTGCAGGAGCTTTCTTTTAGGTAATACTATCTCTGTGGTCCTAATTCAAAGCCCATTAAGGTCACTGGAGAACCTTTCGTGGACTTCAGTGGAATTTGAATCAGGTTCTAACTGCACTGCCAGACTGGTGCAATAGGAGCATTAGAAATCTTTATTTTATACAGGCTTTGTGTATAAAAGGTAAAGGACTCTTTGTGAACTTAGTTTCCTGTGCTTAAGTTTAAAAGAACAAGGTTGGGAGGGTTAACATGTAAGCAAGAAGATTTATATGGGCCCAACACAATTGCCTTCTTGATGGTAGAAGTTTAACTGAAGATGTAAACTGGTGTCAGGGAGGCAAGTAAGTTTTGCTTCTCTGAAGAAGCTTACATTATTTATAATGTATGATCGGGAACAATCAGTCAAGATTATGGCTTTTAATCTCCGTATGGGGAAAGATTTGGTTTGTAATAGTTTATTTTTATTTATAAATTATTGTTACTTAGGATCTTGTGTATTGTCCTTTATTCTAAAAAGTATTGGAAATTTTATATATTACTTTGAATTAAAACTAAGTATGTTTAAATGTTAAAGAAGAGCCAATATAAATTCTGAAAACAATGCCTACGATGTCTGTAAAAATAAATGACACAGAAGAGAGATTTCCTTCTGGAGGAACTGGTATCTAAGTGAGGTACTTTATTTGATTAAATTAAAATAACCTCTTTCCATTAATGAGAGAAAAAAAGGTGATCAAGCTCTTAAATAGAAGACTTTAAGAATGCATGTCATAAGAAAATGATGATGCAGTGGTGGTATTCTGGTCTTTATAGTTCTTTAATAATTTGTTAATGTTTTATACTCTAAGCAAATTAGAATGAATTGGATCAAAGTAAACCATTTTCAGAATATGATTGCCTCTCCTAAAAACTGATCCACTTCTGTTCCCAATGGCATGAGTGATTATCTTAAAAACCACTCAAGGTCTCAAGTATAAAAGTGTGTCTGAGTAATAAAAAAAAATAGGCTTGGAATTTAATGAGACTGAAGATACCACATTCCTTTAAAAGTAATAGTACTTAAGTCTTGTAGGGTGAAAATTTCTGAAACTAGGCAGTTTACCGTGATTTGGTTTTATGGAACAGCATTAAGAATTAAATCTTGACAAAACACCTGATCTGTAGGAAATGTGAACTATTGTGATTTGACATTCTTCTTGTTACCAGTATGTTGTTTGACAGTAGCTGAATGTAATTTCTGAAAAGTCATGGAATGTGCATTCCAGATTATGGCAATCAGGTCTTGGATGTCCTTGTCACTCCCTCTTCAGCTAGTGATTTTCACATTATTGTAATTTTCTAAGGTTATTTTATTGATACTGTTACAACTTTTAAAAAGAATGTCTCCTGTCTGCTGCTATAACTGACTATTTACTTACCTGTATCTTTTAGCTCAGGAAATGACTTCACCTATTCACTCAGTTGAACAAATCTTTAACAGGGTCACTAAATAAATTGGGCTATTTAGCAACTGTCATACTGTAATAAATTGCTTTTGTAAAATGCAAAGTTTCTAAAGCCTTGGTTTGGCTACAATTCTTTTATAAAAAATTATGTATCTTGATTAAACTACCAGCATTGTAAAGTAAAGCTTAAATATTGTGGGAGATGCAGAAAATATGATTGGATTTTTCTTAAAGGATTTAAATAATTTTACAACCTTTTTTCAGCTTTCAGTGGGAAAAGGGTTAAGGGGTGAATCAGTTGAATAATGGTGCATGTTAGAAGGATGAAGTCCTTTGCATACTAAAGGTACAGTATTGTAAAAGAACTGGCACATTACTTTTTACTAATTGAAAATATTTAGTCTTTTTTTTCTTTTTTTTTGTGTGTGTAGTTGAAAGCTGAGGCTAGTTACTGAATATTTTATACCCTAACAACATTTAAAACATTTTTGTTGTATCCCTGGTTTTACTCCTGCAATGTATTTTTATAAGATACTGACTTTTATTTTGTATAGGGTTTTTGAGATAGTATTCCAAATTATAGATTTCATTTTTTTCTTTTAGTGCAGCTGAAATAATTGTTAAGTTCTTAATTAAACTGATATCAGAAACTGCAACTTAAAAAAAAAGAAAAGAGGCAAGGAAGTACAAAATGTAACTGATTGGTGTGTAAAACATTATAGGATTTTTTTCTTGGCTGTAATACAGTGGGGAGCATGGGAAAGTTGTCAGTTGTTGTAAATGGTGGAAATTATTTGCTGTGTAACTATGTAAATGTTAATTGGGACTACAGTCCCCTATTTTGTATATTGGAGCAAAAAACTTATATTAAATAAAGTATGTTCTCTAAAGGTAAGTACTGTATCCTTTGTGGAGCGTGAATGGTCAGTCAGCTGCCTTTTGTGCTTTTACATGTTTTCAAACCTAAAAAGTATCTGGAATTTCCTTTATTAAGCTAGCTGCCCTGAGCCGTGGAGAGGGGAGAAGTATGTTTAAATACACTGCATTATGTGTCTTTCTAGATACGCTGTTATAAAAATATTTGGTGGCAGCCATATTTAAGTTGTTGATTTCTGAGGTAGAAGAGAAGGGAGTGTTTTGAAATACTGTTATTTTTGACTTCCATTTCCTCAAAAATCTGTACCTTGCTATAAAATAGGCAGCTGAGTTACCTAAGGAATTTCTTGGGTCACCACCTCTGGGAGGGAAAACAGAAGGAAATAAAAATAGGAACGTTTACTGCACCAACATAAGAGAGAGACTGACCAAAGAATGGGAGTCCAGTATCAGAAGAAAAAGATACAGCTGGTTCCAATGTCCATGATTTGGTATCAAGTCATTCTTCACTTGGTGTGTTCACTACTGTTTGCAATGAATATATGTACTTATGGTTGTACAAACAGTTCATACCCTGCCATATTTGTAGTTATGATGCCCACATTCATAGCCTTTAACTGCATGAAAATAGTGACTTTCAGGTGTTCAAGTACATGTATGAATGGTTAAATTGCATTGTGTTTTCAGGAGTTTGTCATAAATCAGATTGCTTATCTTTAGGTGACGTTCAGGTGTTAGCACATAGGGATTTGATGCCACTTTGGATCTTCTGCCATACCCTTTGACATCTGCATGGGACTGGCAGTTATAACACTAGATGCACAGAAGATCCGCATCCTTCTGGAGCAGCAGCTTGAAGCCAGACAGGACATCCTGGCTTGTTCCCCATGTCTGTCTCAGTTTTTCCACAAGCACTGTTGCATATGCACTGTTTGGATCATATAGAGATGAACATCTGTATTGCTTGGTTACTTTTTTGTGGTGATGTTTGTAAAGTTTAAAAGACTCTGAGGCCTCTAGTTACTTTCATAATTCCCTTATTAAAATTAAAGGAACTTTATCTTATGCTATTTGGTCCAGTCTCTCAGCTGTAGGTTTAAGATGCTGACTTATTATTAAGCTCATCCTTGTAACTAAAATTTTGATGCGTGAAATCTTCAGTTTTCATTTCCCAGAACTTACTTAGCTTTGTATCTTCTTACCTTTTTCTACACAAATTTCCAGTTGCCCTTACCAGAAAAATCTTAACTGTGTACAGTTAAAATCATAAACAGATCCTCGTAACTTCATAACTATTCATTCAAAATGAGTCATTGTCCCTTAGCATAGTTTACCTCCACAACATGGATTATAAAAGAACAGGGATGAATTCTCTTATACACAAAGCTTTGTCTGCTTATATGCATGAAGAGGTGACTGGTTTGTTTTTTTCCTGTTTAATTGTAGACTGTTCAATGGCAGAATTCAGCTTGGGCCGAAAGACTGAGAGTGGAAACTGTTAGAAACTGTTGAAAATGCATCAGCAACTGAGGGTGCCAAAAAGGGTTGGGGGGTGGTTTGTTTTGTTTGGGGATTTTTTTTTTCTTTTTTAAAGTTGCCTGAGAGCAGTTATTTGAAACTAGTGTGTTATCCCTTTAGATGTATTCGTAGATTAAACCAGCAGTATATGTATTTCTTCAGTTACCTTTATCTGTAAGAGGAGGCAACTTAGTTTCAGTACATGTTAGTAATCTGAGGGTTGCAGTATTACATTGCAGATACTTTTGTGATTTTTTTTTTCTAAAAGTTTAAATAATCCATATACAGTTTGTTTGCTTTCAAAGAATGGCTTTACAGTGTAAGCTATCCACTTTCCCCCCATGTTTCTCTGGGCTGGTCTTTAGTTTGTGTGTCTTAGAAATTCAGTCTTTGTTTTCCCTCTTGATAATGCAATGCACACATTTATGGTTTTGTCTTGTAAGGCTTCAAAGTCCTTTAACCTCTCACAGCAGAATGTGACATGTATAATACATTAGTCTATTTACATGTGAGTTTGCAAGTACCCTATTATTGCTGAAATTAATATTCTACATAATCTGGATTCAAAGGTTGTTCACTTGCAGCAGCTTTGCTACTGATTGTTATAAATGAACTGTGCAAGTCAACTACCATGCAAACAAACACAGGCTTCATTTTTGAAATACAGAGTTCTCTGGAATCTGTTGTTTCCAATCTTAATGATAGAGTGTGGTGAAGCAGAAATAAACTTTCTGTGGTCTGTATTCAGAAAGGTCTGCAAAATTGCCTGCCTCTTACCTTTTTTTTTTTTTTTTTTTTTCTTCTTCCCCCTTAAGTGCATTAATTTTTAGGCTAAGCCTAAATCTGCTGTTAGAGTTGATGAATCTCTTTGGGGGAACTTGTGTAAGAATGTGTTGGATATATAAGGAGGATTGTTTGTAGACATCACCAGTTTTGAAATGAACTGAGTAATATCTTTCCGTTTCTTCACAAAAGTACAAATAAATTATATTATTATTTTCCCTCTAATGGCTTGTGATTGCTGCCTGCATAAGAGATTGTAAGAGCTCATAAAAGGGCACTACTTTGCTCTTTGTATAGAACTCGTGTTGGCAGCATTAGGGAGCTGGTAATTACAGAAGGATCATCAGTCGTGTCCTTGATCTGCATTCTGCAGGCTATGTAATCCAGGAGAGACAGCGCACAGCAGGATCTGTCAGAGAATATGGAGAAGTAGCTTTACAATTATGTACTGGCACACTAGATGCAAAAGCAGCATTTCACAAAAAGTCAGAATATTACATTTAATGCAGATTTCTGGTGGTTGGAGAATTTAGGGGGTGCTCAAAACATCCTGCCGTGCTAGGCTTTTGTTGCTTAATGAAGAGTCATGCCTTTGTGTGTGTGCTTAATTTGTGATTTAAGCCTATATTTGAAATTTCTATCTGTACACAAACTTGTTAGGTTGATGTGATTGTATTAATGAGTGCTCTTGCAGAAACAATTTATGCATATGTATATCAATCAAGTGGAATATAATCTTTTAATGGTCTAATCTACAAAGCTTTTTCAGATATTCACTAAGATTCATTTCTGTATTTCCTGTTACTGATTTTAAGTTAGGAAAAAATTGAAGTTCTTCAAATATTTTATTAGCATGCTGTATTATTAAGTGATGCCTGAAAATCTCACTGCTGTCAAGTATAGGCTGTTGAGAATTTGAATGTCATCACATTGTAACGCAAGTTGATGTACATCAAGTGCTTTGAGCTGTGATCATTGTGTTAGTTCAACTCTATTTCACTGAACGTTGCTTTATTGTAATGGCTTCTTTAATCAGCTCTCATGAGATGTGCTAACGACATTCAGCTCAAGTTGCATACTTTCATGCGTGCACATTTATTTGTGTTTCTAGAAGCTGATTATACTAATGTTATGTCATATCATTCTTCTCTGCATCTTTTGTGTGAAGGAAGACTGCTGATAGGCAGCTACAGGAAGTGTTTGCTAAATTACTGAGCTATATTTCAGAGATGAGATCAATGTTTAAGATTTTTCCACTGAAAATGTCTGGGGTCTTCTTTCTATCTTTTTGTCTTCTGATCCTCATGCCTCTGGTGAAAGTCCTCTTCAATATCAAAAACACTTTTTGGAGTCCTGGGATTGAACAAATACAACCTCGGTGTACCCCTTTCTTCCTCTTTTTAAGGAGACTGGAAGGCATTCAGTGTTTCTTCCTAAGGTTGTTACAGAACTAGAAAAATATTTGAAAAGGGAAAAATTTATTTTATAGAAGATGCTGTACAGATTATTTTTTAGTTTGCTTAGAGTTCAGTGTGGAGGCATGGCGATATTGCACAGAGATCTATCTGAAGGAGGAACAGGTTATGTTAATACCCATTAGGAGCCAGATACCAAGGAGGTTACAGCTGTTTGCTAATCCCAGTGTGTTCTGGCAGGAACCAGATTTTGGAGAGCAGCCGCAAAGAACCTTCAGCAAATATCTAGAGGAAAAACTGCATTTAGCAGGACTGTGCTTGGTAAGCATATGCCAGGCTCTGAGATTGGCCACTGTTCTATTTCATTCCCTTTTTGGGATAAAATGTAGACCATTTTGAAGATAGAATTTTGATATGTATAGGCTATGTATTCGCTCACTTTTTTGTGATAAAATTCTGGTAACTTTTTCTGAATTGCAGAGTGTTAGGGGAAGGACTGCAGGTTGAGATCAAGAGGCATGTTCCACACATATATCACAACACCAATTAGCCTCTTTTTTTCTATATATTACATATAGAAAAATTCATAGTTCACCAGAGGAGAAATGAGACAAAAGTGACTACAGTTCCTAAGCTGTCTTTTGTCTATCTTCATTACAGAATTGTGTGCAAAATAACATATATTTGTGAGATAAAAGGTTAAAAAATAACTTAGGCATAAAAATACAATACATGATAATCTTGTGCTTCAGTGAGTAATAGTAATTGTTAAAGAATATAAAGCAGTGAAACACTGCTTTTGGCGAAATTCGGTAAGTTTTAAAAATAAAACTAACTAGCATACTGAGAGCTTATTAATAAGGATAAGAGTGAGATGAAAAAACCCCAGAGCCTTGAAGTGTTCTAAAACCAATGACCTTTCCACCAGACTGGAAGAAAAAAAAAATAAAAATAAAAAAAAGCAAGCTGTTTGTGCAGGCTGATGGGGGGGCTGTATGATGCAGATTTATCAGCCTGCACTCTGAGCCTGCATGTCCAAAACCAGGCATTTCCTAGAGTTTGTGCTGTGTATCAGATACATCAGAAGGCTTCCATAAAGAACGTACCCATGATAATAGTTACAGCACGTATTTGTCTTTCCCTGCACACATACCAACTTCAGTTTTTTAAATTAAGAAGGCATAATGTGAAAACACAGCTGCCATGATTCCCCAAAAAAGAGAAAATTTGGGTTTATGGGGATGCTGAGTGTCAAACTCCAGAGTCCTGAATAATCCAGTCCTGCTTCAGTGTTTCCCTTCAAGAAAATCTGTGTGTTCCAGAGATGCTGTGGCTCCTCCCTGGAGGACCCTGGCCTGCCTGCCCCTTACTCTGCTGTAGTCTGGCATTGCAGCCACTGTTGAGTTTGGCACTGTGCCCCTACATGAAGTGCACATAAAAATTCTAACTTCTAAAACGTTCCTTGCAAATTAGGGGTCAGGCTGAGTAGAAGGCTGCGTTAACTGGTTGCCCGGTCTTCCACTTGTGTGCAACAGATAGAGCAGCTTCTAGGACTTGTGCATATCCTTGGTGGTTTTTATATTTGAGTCATCCTGGTTCTAACTTGCTCTGTTTGGTGATTTCTAACTGAGGGCCATCTAGCATCTGCTCATGAAGATTATTTCATTGAACCATTGCTGGCAGAGCATGGATAGAAAGCACTTCCTGATGTTTTGTGGCTATACCTCTTAAGTATTAAGAGCAGCACTGCATTTTCTGTTAGTTCCCTCAAGGGCTGGATAAGATTGTAGGAGTCAGCACGCAGGGAGATTACAAAAGTCCAATTAATCATTAAATTTAATAGGAGCTACATATTTTTAAGTACATTTATTGATAAGGACCACAGATTGTATAATGCAAAAGCTGTAGTAAGTCCTGTAGAAGCAGGGAGTGCTGAAAGTTTGTTGTCTTGAATATCCAAGGGAACAAACCTTCCCAGTACTCTGTAAGGGCACACAGACCCTCAAAATGAAACTGCTCTCCTGAGCACCGTCTTGGAGATGCTGATTCAATGCACATGACTTATCTTTTCTGGTGAAATGAAAACTAATGAAGCCTTTTCCCATTCTGTAAGCAAGGTCTACATGAATTGTGAGGCTGGAGATGTTTTTCATTGAAAATTAGTTTGATGGTTTGTGATTAATAATTTACTGGCATACTTCTCAGATTATTAAATTAGGTGAATTGAAGTTCTAAGTCGCCTTGTATCAATGCTGGTTTCCTATTGTTGCTGTTATTTTTTAAATTACAGTAGGAAAGATCTGGAGGTTAGAAGTCAGCTGTCACATTAGCATGCCATTTATTTGGCAGATTGGTCTGTTATGGATGTCTAGATAATTATATGTAAATCACTGACTTGCTAATGGCCAACTTGAGGGTTGGTGGTTTGGTTTTTTTTTTTTTTTGTAAATCTGTCAGTTCAAATGTGTTTCTCCTGAAGTGTGAGGAGGAATTTAAAAAAACATTTTGACATATTTGTGCAAATGTGAGCTGAATGTAGGCATGTAAATGCTTAAACTCTGCTTTATCTAACGATGGGTGGTTTCAAACTGCTACTTTTATACTGGAAAACAGGCTATGTATTTAAAAACAAAAACTTTTGAAATGCAAGTGCCTGAAGCTAATCACCTCAATATGAATTAAAATTCTACTTGTTTTCTGAATATTTTTTCAGTGTTAACAGTAAAAGTCCCCTAAAATTAAAAGGAGCTACATAATCTCAGTGTCTGTAGAAAGGTCATTTTAATGTGGGTGCCCGATATAGAGTAGGAAGCCTGACTTTTTACACAGAGTTGACAATTTTGGCCTGATATATTAGGAGAATCTGTCTCATAGATTGTGGTGAAAATTTACAGTTCCATATAATTGAAAATACATTTTTCCATTATTTTTAGTTTTCTTAAAATCACTGGAGCTAGTAATAGCAATGGTCAAAGCTTTAGGAGCGTTCTAAGTGTGGCACAATAGCATAGCATATTCAAACCTATGTGAGCACAGGCTTGTGTTTAGGGATGATTAATGCTATTATACAAAAATACTAACATCAACAGCAAGAGCTTTCACAGACTAAGTGTGGGAGAGAAGTTCTATCTTTAAATAGTCATCTGAAAACACTCTTTTCTCATAACTTTACTGTGCTCAGGTAATTTCATGGATCTTTCACCAGAATTTAGTCTAGTCTTCAGATACTGTTTGTGGCTTGCAGAAAACATTCATGATAAATTTGTGTTCCTTTATAAACTCAAATGAATGAGTTGAAGAATGCAAATATAGTTACAATGAGTTCATTCACAGTTCACTAATAGCTCTCATTACATATAGAATTTTGAGTCTTCAGAACTGAATTAATAATACTTGGAGATCTGTGCTTATTCTGTTTTCTTAGATTGTTGACCTTAGCCTTTTTTGTTTTAATAAGTGTTTATGCTAGTTGAGAAGAAAAGCCCCCTTCTGTGACATGTAATAAACTAAATTACAAAGTTATACACATGAAGTTCTGTGAAACTGTGTATGTCTTTGATTAAATATTGAAATAAACATTTATGATTATATTGATTAATAAAGTGCAACTCTGAGCTATAGGATGGCCGGCTGACTGGAGGAGTTGGGTTTTTTTGTTTTGTAAATCATGCTTTGGTTGCCAGATATAAATATTGGCCTTTCCTTAATGCCTATCTTGTGCTTTTTTCAAAGAGCCCTGAGAATAAAAACTAAATCTGACGTTCCTGTTGCTGGATTAGAGCTGGCAAGCAAAGAGGAACACTGGCACTGTACAGAATGTGTTCTCCGTTTCATACAAACCATGATTAGTGTTGTTCCATGTTACTCAAGAGCAAAGCAAACAGAAACACTATGATTATGGAAGAGATTTATTCAAATTTATGATTTAATGAAAAGGCAGTTGAAGGTTCACCCCGGGACTGACCTTCAGTCACTCCCAAGCGATGGAGGGAGCAGGCGGTCCCAGCGGGCCGCTCTATTACCTGGGCTCCAGGTAACGCTCTGTCTGTCCTGTGGGAGGATGGACATTACACTCTGCCACAGAATTCAAACGTTCTCGTTAAACCAGTCCTCCATGGTAACACCACATGTGATATGTGCTAAGTGTTTGATTGTCATCTGGAATTTCACTGATGACTAATGGTGTATTGGGGATTTTTTGGTTTAGAGTGCTGTTGTGAGGAGAAGCAGTTGCGTTCATGTCAGTGATACACGCTTGTAAAGGCAGAGCTGCATGAGCTGCTTTGTGAGAAGAGGGAACCTAATTCTGTTGAAACAAGTTTCTCTTTCAGTGTCAAAAATTAAATCCAGCAGTTTGCTTGGGCAAACAATAGGGTTGCAGGAGGGAGCTTTGGAGAAGTTCCAGCTTGTTAAGCATGCCGTGGGCCACCTACCAAGCAGCACTCGTCACAGTGAATATAATACCCCAGTGCTCTGAGCCATGTGTGAGCTTCCAGTGAGATACTGGCTCCGCTCCATTGTGCTGCTCCTGGTCTTCAGAGCACCAATGGAAAGTGCCTCAATGTTCTCAAGTCCCATCCTTCTCTCCCTGGTTAGAGTCAACAGGATGGAGATCACCAAACCAGGTGATTGCCTCCAGGTCAAGGGCCAGGGTAAAATCCACTAGTGGGGTACGGTGCTTTCTGAAGTGGGTCAACTCCTGTAGTATTTGTACAGTCTTTAGAGCTACAACTGGGTAGGAATTTTCCAGCAAAAGTAGTTTTGTCAGAAATCAGAGTTGTGAAAACTGAAGTGCTTTGTGGGAATGTCATTCACCAATTTGTGGTGAAACAACTGCAGAGCGAAGAGAACAGTTGGTTTGCTTGCCTCCTAGCTCATCAGACAGGTTTATGAGGAGCCTAGATTTTAGGATTTGGGCATAAGTTTACTATGTGAACTCTTCAGTGGCAGGGGGTCCCACCCAGTGGAGCCCTTAGCCCGCCAGGTAACTGGGTAGTCATGAGGGTTTAAGACAACATAAATATCTTGAGGCTGCTGTGATTGTTTAAGGTCTCCACAAGCTGCAGCGTAAGCCTTTGGGTGTTACTGTGTATGCACTGGGAGGCTGGATTGAGATTGGCTTCCTCCCGTTTCTACCCTTTGCATGCTTGATGATAATATTCACTGGAGTTTGTTTGTAGCTTTCTCGATTTTAATGAGAGGCAACAGGGAGAAGCAGAGGTGTTCTCTTGTGCTGATAATTTATCAGGCCCTAGAAGGACAGGAAACTTTGGATCTGTCTAAAAAAAAAAAATGGCATTTGAGCTAACAGAGCCAGAAATAAGATTGTTATCTTCTGAACTGTTTGGTGTGAGAAGAAATGAGTCATATGAGATAGCAAGTGGGCTTCACAGAGACTTTTTTGAAGAAAATAGGTGACCTTGGAGCAAGCTTTAGACTCCCCAGGCTGGAGGAGATTGTTTCTGACTTAACCCTCTATTGTCTCATGCCTGCCCATGGCAAGTTTTTTTAATTGCTTTCTCATGCCATTCTCTTGTTTGCTTTTAACTCCGGGGAATTAAACAGTTGGTTAGTGAAAGAGCAGGAACTATTCCCTTGCCAAAGCTGTGTTCAGACTCTCTGCAGTCAGACCAGGTTGCTCAGGGCTCTCTCTATTTGGGTCTTGAAAACGCCCAAGGAAGAGGCTCTACAGCCTCTCTGGGCAACGTGTGCCACTGCTCGACTGTCCTTGATGTGGAAGTTTCTCCTTGAGAGTCTGAATTTGTCTCTCTTCAATTTATGATGATTATCTCTCTTCCTCCCACCATGTGCCACAGAAAATAGCCTGGCTTCATTTTCCATGTTTTAAAACCAAAGAAGAATTGTTATTTAATGTGACCTCTTGTGTGTCACAGAGCTGTGAATTCCATACAGCTTCTCTTGTGAGACACCTCTAAGGGGCACACACTCTTCCTTTAAGGTGTCTCTTGCTGGCTTTTCTAACCAGGCTACTTATTTGAACTCAGTGCCCTTCTCTCTTGCTGCCTTCACACTTCATACACTTCGTTCATGTTACATCATACATGGTCAGTCTGAACCTGCCATTTCCTCCCCTCCCATCTGACTAGTCTCTCCCTTCCCATGCTTGCCTTCACTCTGCTCTCCCTGACTCTGCTCCCAATTTCTCTGCGTGTGTGAGTTTCCGTATGACCTGCTCCCCACCTCCCAACTCTACTTGCGTCTCAGGGCAGATGCCTGCACCCATCGGTTCTGTTCTCCATTCCTCCCTCTGCCTTCCTCAGGCTCTACTCCCAGCCTGACTCATCCCACCAGCTCTAGTCCTGCTCTCCTTTTGCTCTCTCTCCCTCCTCCTCTGGAGTCGGTTTCAGGCTTTTTCCCTTTGCATTCAGACTGGAAGCATTTGGCTTCTCCTTGCCCACACTCAGCAGCAGATGCTTCTCCTGCAGATTCAAGTCTAAACCCCAAACTCAACCCCAGCCTTTGGTGTGTGACTCATGAGTCCCACCTTTGAGAGCTGCAGATTCACGGACTCAGGGTAGATAGAATTCCATTATTGTAGTCTGTGTAACATGGGGTTACCCTTCCCCAGGGCCTGAGCAAAGCTGCCTGCCAGAGAGGACACTATGACTTACTTTGTTTTCAGCCTGGATACCCCTCCTCCTGTGCAGTGTTTTTGTTGTACTATATAAAAGCTATGTGCTTTAGATCCAAGACTCCCTACCTATCAGTGGTCTGCTCCTCATCTCTGTCTGTGCTCAGGCTTGGACAACCACGTCAGCTTGATCTTCCTAACAAAGTCACAATGCCTTTTCCCTCATCTCCACTGATGCATAGTATGAATGCCCTACTCTAAAATTTAGTCAATTGTAAACTAAAAGTATTGATGAGATGACTTCATTATCTTCTTCCTAAGCAAAATTATCCTTGAAACTCACCTGTAAAATAATCTGATGTACTGTGTCTGCTGCTAATAATATCATAATTTTCTCATTTTCTAATAATAAATTTGCACTTCTCACATCCATTTATATCTCCCGGTGAGTTACTGCATTATCCTTAAATTGCAGGAAGGGCCAAGTTATTACATCTGTTTATACAGCATGAGTCCGGTGGGACTGGGGCCCTATATGCTGTGGAAAGGTGATCATAGCAATCATTATCTATGCAGGATATTAGGCACTCATAGAATCATAGAATCATTTTGGTTGGAAAAGACCTTTAAGATCGTCGAGTCCAACTATTAACCTAACACTGCCAAGTCTACCTCTAAACCATGTCCCTAAGCACCACATCTACACATCTTTTAAATACCTCCAGGGATGGTGAATCAACCACTTTTCTGGGCAACCTGTTCCAGTGCTTGACAGCCTTTCAGTGAAGAATTTTTCCTAACATCCAACCTAAACCTCTCCTGGTGCAACTTGAGGCCATGCCCTCTTGTCCTATCACTTGCTACTTGGGAGAAGAGACCAACCCCCACCTCTCTACACCCTTCTTCAGGTAGTTGCAGAGAGCGATAAGGTCTCCCCTCAGCCTCCTTTTCTCCAGGCTAAACAACCCCAGTTCCCTCAGCCGCTCCTCATAAGACTTGTGCTCCAGACCCTTCACCAGCTTTGTTGCTCTTCTCTGGAAATGCAAAATAGGAGGCATTCATTACTGTTAAGCTTGTAACTGTCAGATTCATACTTGTTTTCTCTGTGATAGTGATGGAAACTACTTATTTTTTTATTTTATGACACTATTAGTTCAATATTATTTCTGATTCCTTTGGTTTTTTCTTCCTTTGGTGGTGGTGATTTCTATCTGCTGTCGGATTCCTCATTCACAGTTCCATGTAATGCATTGCCATGTTTTGTCCTGCATAGCGGGCACATTGGGGTTTCCTGCTGCTGTAGTGAAGCCGTGGCAGTGGAGGCTGGGAGCACCAGGGGAGGTCTGGGGGTGCAGTGCTCTGGCTGCCCTGCTGTGATCCCTGGCTTCAAACAGCATCACCCATAAAACCCAGCAGATGTGGGTAAGGCAGGGAGGAAAAGCTGTGCTAAAATAAACTGTTCGAACAGCTTTTCTGTGTAAGGCTGCCGTACCGCTGCTGTATTTAACAGGAGGCCTGTCTCTTCTCTTCTGCAATAACAAACTGAGCTTGCTAGAGGACGGCTTAGAGGCTTTCTGCCTAACGAAGAGTGTGTGACCAGCGCTGAGAATTTCTAGTTTTCTGTCAACAAGTAATGAAGGGATGCAGGATGGACCCCTGAAAAGTTGTGCTTTTGTGCTTCTAATGGGGAGTGAGTGATTACCATCCATTCAAACATCACTCCAGTTCAACACACTGGTTTTCAGCAAAGACAGATGGAATTTTCCCAGTCACTTGCTCATGGGATGCTGCAGCTTCAGGCAGCAGCTGCCTTTCCAGCAGGCTGCCACAGAGATTCCCCAGGATGTCTCACCACTGCTGTGGGGGCACAGCTCCCCACCACCCCAGACCTCCTCTGGCCTTGTCAAAATACCAGCTCTTGTCCCCCCAAGAGAAGGTGAACAGCTTGGCAGCAAGGGGAAAAATCGTCAGAAACAAGCACTCAAGGAAGGATTTTATAAACGTTGTGCTAATTCTTCACCAAAGGGCATGAGGCTGTAATCAGGAGTAATGAGAGGAGGTGCAGCTCCAGCATGCTGCTAATTAAGTACTAAAAACCTGAGCACAGTTGTCAGCACCTCTCTCTCCAGTGATAATTCAAAATGTGGTATTCCTCCCCTGACAAATCCCCTTTGATGAATAAATAAACTGACGTTGCTTATAATCACCTAAAGTTATGGCAAAACCCATTCATTTTAAGCTGTTACACATCTAACAACAGTCTCTGGCAAAGTCAAGAGGACTCATTCCAATTACACTGAAACATGAAAATATATTGCTATCTTTTCCATAAACAGTTACTGAAAATTGCACTTGTTATTTCCCCACAGCCGATGGCAGTAACGCTGTTCGCTTGCTTGGCCGGGCTCCAGCCCCAGCCTGTGCTTCGTGCCTGCCGCAGCTTGTTTGGGAGGGAAATCAGCTCCAGAGCTGTAATTTATCCCTCCAGCTGGTCCCTGTGCAGCATTACTGTAGGGATGTGCTAATTACCTGATATTCATTCAAGCAGAGACAAGCGTGCCATACTTTCTAATCTGTAGGTAGGATAAAGATGTTGGACATTGGTCCTACCTTTATCAGCCCTTTGGTTTGTTTTGGTGGTTGTTGTCCTGGGCAAAATGAAGGTTACCAGTTTGCAGGAGATTTTGTTATTTGGATTTTATTTCCTCTCTATCCCAGCTGAGAACAAATATACAAATGCTGGAAACTTCCTCTGAGTCAGAAAGCCTCAACACGCCAATTTTTACATTTTAAAATTTCCTGTGAAGTGGATGTTATCTGCGGGTTCATAGTTGCACTTTATAGTGGTTGTGACAAGCCATGATGCGAAGGGTGCAGCCTGTCCATATTTATTGCTGAAATCTTGGGGAAAGGGAAGGCAGCTGCTTCTGTTTAGATAATCTTCTTTTTTTCAGGATCACACTCTCATCCTCTGTGTTTCCAAAGGGAAAGCGTACACATCAAACACCAGGTTGTGCAGGGAGAGGTGCTGGGTGACACTGAAGCCATCTGGCAAGTGAGGTCTGTCTGCAAGGTGCTGGGGATGCTCAGGAGGCTGCTGGGGCTCCCCAGGGGCCAGAAGTGACAGCTTGCCCTGGCTCACTGAGTGTCCCAGCCTGGGGGAGACCGAACCATGAACAACAGAGAAAGGTTTCGTCCTTGATCCCCAATGGATCAAAAATACCTAAATGATGGAAACCCTGATGGTTGGCATTGCTGTTCTTGGCAACAGGTTGGATTAACCAGGAGGCCTAAGGGGGCTGTGGCTGTTTGACATCCCTGCTCGTGGCTCCC